>NW_027506978.1:355000-370000 GCF_052324685.1 Brachyhypopomus gauderio | reverse complement strand
AACCCTAACCCTAACCCTAACCCTAACCCTAACCCTAACCCTAACCCTAACCCTAACCCTAACCCTAACCCTAACCCTAACCCTAACCCTAACCCTAACCCTAACCCTAACCCTAACCCTAACCCTAACCCTAACCCTAACCCTAACCCTAACCCTAACCCTAACCCTAACCCTAACCCTAACCCTAACCCTAACCCTAACCCTAACCCTAACCCTAACCCTAACCCTAACCCTAACCCTAACCCTAACCCTAACCCTAACCCTAACCCTAACCCTAACCCTAACCCTAACCCTAACCCTAACCCTAACCCTAACCCTAACCCTAACCCTAACCCTAACCCTAACCCTAACCCTAACCCTAACCCTAACCCTAACCCTAACCCTAACCCTAACCCTAACCCTAACCCTAACCCTAACCCTAACCCTAACCCTAACCCTAACCCTAACCCTAACCCTAACCCTAACCCTAACCCTAACCCTAACCCTAACCCTAACCCTAACCCTAACCCTAACCCTAACCCTAACCCTAACCCTAACCCTAACCCTAACCCTAACCCTAACCCTAACCCTAACCCTAACCCTAACCCTAACCCTAACCCTAACCCTAACCCTAACCCTAACCCTAACCCTAACCCTAACCCTAACCCTAACCCTAACCCTAACCCTAACCCTAACCCTAACCCTAACCCTAACCCTAACCCTAACCCTAACCCTAACCCTAACCCTAACCCTAACCCTAACCCTAACCCTAACCCTAACCCTAACCCTAACCCTAACCCTAACCCTAACCCTAACCCTAACCCTAACCCTAACCCTAACCCTAACCCTAACCCTAACCCTAACCCTAACCCTAACCCTAACCCTAACCCTAACCCTAACCCTAACCCTAACCCTAACCCTAACCCTAACCCTAACCCTAACCCTAACCCTAACCCTAACCCTAACCCTAACCCTAACCCTAACCCTAACCCTAACCCTAACCCTAACCCTAACCCTAACCCTAACCCTAACCCTAACCCTAACCCTAACCCTAACCCTAACCCTAACCCTAACCCTAACCCTAACCCTAACCCTAACCCTAACCCTAACCCTAACCCTAACCCTAACCCTAACCCTAACCCTAACCCTAACCCTAACCCTAACCCTAACCCTAACCCTAACCCTAACCCTAACCCTAACCCTAACCCTAACCCTAACCCTAACCCTAACCCTAACCCTAACCCTAACCCTAACCCTAACCCTAACCCTAACCCTAACCCTAACCCTAACCCTAACCCTAACCCTAACCCTAACCCTAACCCTAACCCTAACCCTAACCCTAACCCTAACCCTAACCCTAACCCTAACCCTAACCCTAACCCTAACCCTAACCCTAACCCTAACCCTAACCCTAACCCTAACCCTAACCCTAACCCTAACCCTAACCCTAACCCTAACCCTAACCCTAACCCTAACCCTAACCCTAACCCTAACCCTAACCCTAACCCTAACCCTAACCCTAACCCTAACCCTAACCCTAACCCTAACCCTAACCCTAACCCTAACCCTAACCCTAACCCTAACCCTAACCCTAACCCTAACCCTAACCCTAACCCTAACCCTAACCCTAACCCTAACCCTAACCCTAACCCTAACCCTAACCCTAACCCTAACCCTAACCCTAACCCTAACCCTAACCCTAACCCTAACCCTAACCCTAACCCTAACCCTAACCCTAACCCTAACCCTAACCCTAACCCTAACCCTAACCCTAACCCTAACCCTAACCCTAACCCTAACCCTAACCCTAACCCTAACCCTAACCCTAACCCTAACCCTAACCCTAACCCTAACCCTAACCCTAACCCTAACCCTAACCCTAACCCTAACCCTAACCCTAACCCTAACCCTAACCCTAACCCTAACCCTAACCCTAACCCTAACCCTAACCCTAACCCTAACCCTAACCCTAACCCTAACCCTAACCCTAACCCTAACCCTAACCCTAACCCTAACCCTAACCCTAACCCTAACCCTAACCTAACCCTAACCCTAACCCTAACCCTAACCCTAACCCTAACCCTAACCCTAACCCTAACCCTAACCCTAACCCTAACCCTAACCCTAACCCTAACCCTAACCCTAACCCTAACCCTAACCCGATCCACTGCTGGCTCTCACCCGTACACCATGGACGCCGATAGCGGACACCTGTGTAGACAGACCGGCCTTCAACGCTTCCCTCAGACGGTTCCGGGTGAGGATCGTGTCTTTTCAGACCGAGGCCCCCCCATAGAGGCATGCCCGCTGGTTTGGGGAGGAACTACCCGGGCGGCACAGAAGGCTTCAACCCTAGGCCCAACCCAAGGCCTGTGTCTCGGTCATCATGATCATACCGAGGCTGCCGACCTCCCATCCTGAAGGAGCGCACACACCTCATGGGAGAGTTTTTGATAGGTATGTCATGTCGAGGCTGCCGTCCTCAATGAGCGCAGTCACCCCTTTTGTACAGCTTTCGTTGGTGAACGATCATACCCGAGAGGCTGCCGACCTACCCGTCCTGAAGGAGCGCATCCACCTCTCGCCCTATTCCTGTACCTAGGTATGTCGCACCGAGGTTGCGGCTCTGAGCAATATATAGGATATGAGCTCGCACCTCATTGTACATTGCGCATTGGTTTGACCGTGTGTCTTTCTTATGACAGGGAGAAACCTTAAGTGGTAACCCGAGAGCCTAACCCCTGGCGGGCATCGTATGCCAATAGATCGGGAGAGCTCCGAACG
Organism: Brachyhypopomus gauderio; assembly: GCF_052324685.1. NCBI lineage: Eukaryota > Metazoa > Chordata > Actinopteri > Gymnotiformes > Hypopomidae > Brachyhypopomus > Brachyhypopomus gauderio. The sequence goes on along the minus strand of NW_027506978.1, from coordinate 367,237 downwards.
CCCTCGAGATTGACGCTCTCCCTAAAAACCTGCTGGTAGGTTTTTGCAATCCACCGTACGCGTTTTCCTCCACGGCCGGGGAGGTTCTCGCCAGCCATGCCCGCCAAGGCAAATCTTCCCTCGGACACACCTCGGACGCTCGACCCCTGAAAAGGCCTGGCTGAACCAAGTGATGGTCGATGCTACTGGTATAACTGAAAAACCCCTGGCGGACTTGGGTTCGGATAACGGTCTTAGAGCGCACCTAGGTACTGTGCCATTGGATCCGGTAAGGCCAGCCGAAACCAGCATCTTCCGGGCTTGCGCACAGCACCCTCCGGATACGCACAGGCCGAGGTAGAGCATGTGAGGCTGGTGCCTGGAGGTCGGCGAGACCTCCAGTGTTAGGGGGGTCACCACTCCACCCCTAACCGGTGAAAGTGTTAGAGTCAGGCTAATGTTACCTTCACGCACCGCCTTGCATCCAGGCCTTATGAATGGGATAATCATTATAAGGTTAGGATGAACTCAAGAGACATGCTCTCCTATATACCTGCTGGTAGGTGTTTGCAATGCACCGTATGCGTTTTCCTCCACGGCCGGGGAGGTACTCGCCAGCCATGCCCGCCAAGGCAAATCTTCCCTCGGACACACCTCGGACGCTCGACCCCCGAAAAGGCCTGGCTGATCAAAGTGATGGTCGATGCTACTGGTATAACTGAAAAACCCCTGGCGGACTTGGGTTCGGATAACGGTCTTAGAGCGCACCTAGGTACTGTGCCATTGGATCCGGTAAGGCCAGCCGAAACCAGCATCTTCCGGGCTTGCGCACAGCACCCTCCGGATACGCACAGGCCGAGGTGGAGCATGCAGGCTGGAGGTTGGACAGACCTCCATAAGGGGGGTCACCACTCTTACACCCATGCCCAGCAGTGGCATTTCGGTCGGGCGCAAGCAGTGGTTCGAAGGCCTGAAAGACACGGATGTCTTTGACCTCCATCAGCAGGGGTCACTTATCCCTCCCCTTAAGCCGTCAAGGTGCATTAGAGTCGGGCTAGTTCACCTTAACGCACTGCCTTTCTTCTGATCCTTATTATGGTACAATCATATAAGGCTCAGAAAGCATGCTCCCCTATATACCTGCTGGTAGGTGTTTGCATTACACCGTTAGCGCATTCCTCCAGGGTCGGGGAGATGCCAGACAGCCATGCCCGCCAAGGCAAATCTTCCCTCGGACACACCTCTGAGACTCGATTGCCGAAAGGGCATGGCTGATTCAATAAGTGGTTCGTGGCAATGGTATAACACCTACCATTCTCAAACACATGGGGGGGGTTTACGGCCTTAGAGCGCACCTAGGTACTATGCCATTGGATCCGGTAAGGCCAGCCGAAACCAGCATCTTCCGGGCTTGCGCATAGCACCCTCCGGATACGCACAGGTCGAAATACATTACGTGAGGATGGAGGTAGGACGACCTCCATAAGGGGGAGCATCACGCCTCCACCCTTGCCCAGCGTGGGCACTTTGCTCGGGCACAGCCCGTGTCATTTAAAGGCCTGGATCTTTTCAGACCTCCGGGGGGGGCCTCACTCCCCCCCTACTTTGCTCAGAGGGAGCCTCTTACTCGGATAAAGTGTGTGACATTACATGCTTTCATGCATGGAGCATTTCTGACATCCACACATAGGGCCCTCATGCTTAATCATAAGCCCAAATGTGCACTTTAATCGGATAAAGTGTGTGGCATTACATGCCTTTAAGCCTGGAACCTTTCCGACATCCACACATAGGGCCCTCATCATTATTCATAAGCCCAAATGTGCACTTTAAATGGATAAAGTGTGTGGCATTACATGCCTTTAAGCCTGGAACCTTTCCGACATCCACACATAGGGCCCTCATCATTATTCATAAGCCCAAATGTGCACTTTAAACGGATAAAGTGTGTGGCATTACATGCCTTTAAGCCTGGAACCTTTCCGACATCCACACATAGGGCCCTCATCATTATTCATAAGCCCAAATGTGCACTTTAAACGGATAAAGTGTGTGGCATTACATGCCTTTAAGCCTGGAACCTTTCCGACATCCACACATAGGGCCCTCATCATTATTCATAAGCCCAAATGTGCACTTTAAATGGATAAAGTGTGTGGCATTACATGCCTTTAAGCCTGGAACCTTTCCGACATCCACACATAGGGCCCTCATCATTATTCATAAGCCCAAATGTGCACTTTAAATGGATAAAGTGTGTGGCATTACATGCCTTTAAGCCTGGAACCTTTCCGACATCCACACATAGGGCCCTCATCATTATTCATAAGCCCAAATGTGCACTTTAAACGGATAAAGTGTGTGGCATTACATGCCTTTAAGCCTGGAACCTTTCCGACATCCACACATAGGGCCCTCATCATTATTCATAAGCCCAAAGGTGCACTTTAAACGGATAAAGTGTGTGGCATTACATGCCTTTAAGCCTGGAACCTTTCCGACATCCATACATAGGGCCCTCATGCTTTATCATAAGCCCAAATGTACACTTTAATCGGATAAAGTGTGTGGCATTACATGCCTTTAAGCCTGGAACCTTTCCGACATCCATACATAGGGCCCTCATGCTTTATCATAAGCCCAAATGTGCACTTTAATCGGATAAAGTGTGTGACATTACATGCCTTTAAGCCTGGAACCTTTCCGACATCCATACATAGGGCCCTCATGCTTTATCATAAGCCCAAATGTGCACTTTAATCGGATAAAGTGTGTGGCATTACATGCCTTTAAGCCTGGAACCTTTCCGACATCCATACATAGGGCCCTCATGCTTTATCATAAGCCCAAATGTGCACTTTAATCGGATAAAGTGTGTGGCATTACATGCCTTTAAGCCTGGAACCTTTCCGACATCCATACATAGGGCCCTCATCATTATTCATAAGCCCAAATGTGCACTTTAAACGGATAAAGTGTGTGGCATTACATGCCTTTAAGCCTGGAACCTTTCCGACATCCACACATAGGGCCCTCATCATTATTCATAAGCCCAAAGGTGCACTTTAAACGGATAAAGTGTGTGGCATTACATGCCTTTAAGCCTGGAACCTTTCCGACATCCATACATAGGGCCCTCATGCTTTATCATAAGCCCAAATGTACACTTTAATCGGATAAAGTGTGTGGCATTACATGCCTTTAAGCCTGGAACCTTTCCGACATCCATACATAGGGCCCTCATGCTTTATCATAAGCCCAAATGTGCACTTTAATCGGATAAAGTGTGTGACATTACATGCCTTTAAGCCTGGAACCTTTCCGACATCCATACATAGGGCCCTCATGCTTTATCATAAGCCCAAATGTGCACTTTAATCGGATAAAGTGTGTGGCATTACATGCCTTTAAGCCTGGAACCTTTCCGACATCCATACATAGGGCCCTCATGCTTTATCATAAGCCCAAATGTGCACTTTAATCGGATAAAGTGTGTGGCATTACATGCCTTTAAGCCTGGAACCTTTCCGACATCCATACATAGGGCCCTCATCATTATTCATAAGCCCAAATGTGCACTTTAAATGGATAAAGTGTGTGGCATTACATGCCTTTAAGCCTGGAACCTTTCCGACATCCACACATAGGGCCCTCATCATTATTCATAAGCCCAAATGTACACTTTAATCGGATAAAGTGTGTGACATTACATGCCTTTAAGCCTGGAACCTTTCCGACATCCATACATAGGGCCCTCATGCTTTATCATAAGCCCAAATGTACACTTTAATCAGATAAAGTGTGTGGCATTACATGCCTTTAAGCCTGGAACCTTTCCGACATCCATACATAGGGCCCTCATGCTTTATCATAAGCCCAAATGTACACTTTAATCGGATAAAGTGTGTGACATTACATGCCTTTAAGCCTGGAACCTTTCCGACATCCATACATAGGGCCCTCATGCTTTATCATAAGCCCAAATGTACACTTTAATCGGATAAAGTGTGTGGCATTACATGCCTTTAAGCCTGGAACCTTTCCGACATCCACACATAGGGCCCTCATGCTTAATCATAAGCCCAAATGTGCACTTTAAATGGATAAAGTGTGTGGCATTACATGCCTTTAAGCCTGGAACCTTTCCGACATCCATACATAGGGCCCTCATGCTTTATCATAAGCCCAAATGTGCACTTTAATCGGATAAAGTGTGTGGCATTACATGCTTTCATGCATGGAGCCTTTCTGACATCCACACATAGGGCCCTCATGCTTAATCATAAGCCCAAATGTGCACTTTAATCGGATAAAGTGTGTGACATTACATGCTTTCATGCATGGAGCCTTTCTGACATCCACAGAGAGGCCCCTCATCCTCTCTCATAAGCCCAAGAGTGTCATTTAGTCGGATAAATTGTGTGGCATTACATGCCTTTATTCCTGGATCCTTCCTCACATCCAGAGAGAGGCATACCAACCTACTCTCATAAGCCCAAAAGTGCACTTTATTCGGATAAAGTGTGCAAAATTCCATGCATGGATCGTTTGTGAGATCCATAAAGAGGCCTCTCAAATCCTCTAAAATGCCCAGGGAGTGACCTTTGGTCGGGCAAAGCGTGCGCCATAATCCTTGTCTTCATTTATGGTATACCATATATGTGGCTTTCAGAAGACCCTCTCCCCTATATACCTGATGGTAGGTGTTTGCATATCACCCATTCATAAAATCATCCAGACAGGGGGAATGAGATGCATGTCCGTCTGGGTGCACATTCGGCGGGCACTGTCAGAGGATCGAGGCCTCTGGATGATCCACCCCTTGGTCAAAATTGGAACATAGTGCGATTTTTGAACACAAAATCATACGTATGGTATAACATTTTTATCGACATAGAATTATTTTCGCCGAAAACTGACGCCTATGGTATACCAAATGAAGCGACATAGAATATTTTCCACTTGAAAACTTCGTGCTGCTGGTATATTTATGGACATAGTGCAATTTTAACAGAATATGGGACTCTGTGCATTTTCTGAAGAAAATATCTTGCGTATGGTATAATTCAGGAAGGGAAATAGACTAATTTCCAACAAATACTTCATGCTACTGGTATATTTAAGGACTTTGTTCATTTACTGATCTGACACTTCAGAGTCAATTTACACCTATTTCTAAGCAAGATAGAAAAAAAAACTGACAATTTTTCTTGATCCTGGTGATGTACCCGAGCTAAAGAGCATGTTTTTCGGACACTTTTATGCTTTTTTCCCTAAAAGCCACCACCTGGCAATGTTATAGCATTGGACTCTGTGCATTTCCTGAAGAAAATATCTTGTGTATGGTCTAACAAAGTAAGGGACATAGACTAATTCACTCATAAAACTCCATGCTTCTGGTATATTTATGGACTTTGTGCAAATTCTGACTTGAAAACCTCCACATGATGTTGGTATAATAACTTTACCTCATGCCCAGATGAGTGCACCTTCATCGGACACTTCAACTAGGCTGAGGTGTCTGGAGGAGCCACCCAGTGGCACGTACATATGGTATAACAGAAAAAAAACGATGGAGTACCGGTGACATCTTGTGGACTTTAAGAGTCAATGCGCCTTCCAAATAAGATTAAACTGTGCACTTTTTTTCTAACAGCATTTAACCATGGTATAATTTAAACTAAACTCTCCTCTTTTATTCTAAGTTCATTTGGCCATGGTATATTTTATTTAAAATGGCCTTTTTTACTCAAAGTGTCTTTTCTACTGGTATATTTTATTTAAAATGGCCTTTTTTACTCAAAGTGTCTTTTCTACTGGTATATTTTATTTTAAATGGCCTTTTTTACTCAAAGTGTCTTTTCTACTGGTATATTTCATTTAATCTGTCAGGGCTGGCTCGGATTCCACACCATCTACCTCCACCAGGGGCACCCGAGTCAGCCCTAGACTACATCCACGCAATCAGCAATGATTGGTCTCACCTGTTGCTGATTCTTTTCAATTATGCCGGTACGTTCTCAGCCCACGCAATCAGCAATGATTGGTCTCACCTGTTGCTGATTCTTTTCAATTATGCCGGTACGTTCTCAGCCCCCGCAATCAGCAATGATTGGTCTCACCTGTTGCCATGGCTTTTTAAGGAAGCTTTTGGAGACAGATCATTGCTGATTCTTTTCGGTTATGTTCATTTAAAAAGGCCTCTATTTTACTCTAAGAGTCTATGCTGCTGGTATATTTCATTTAAAAAGGCCTCTTTTTTATTCTAAGTGTCTATGCTGCTGGTATATTTCATTTAAAAAGGCCTCTATTTTAGTCTAAGTGTCTATGCCTCTGGTATATTTTATTTAAAAAGGCCTCTTTTTTATTCTAAGTGTCTATGCTGCTGGTATATTTTATTTAAAAAGGCCTCTATTTTATTCTAAGAGTCTATGCTACTGGTATATTTTATTTAAAAAGGCCTCTATTTTAGTCTAAGTGTCTATGCTGCTGGTATATTTCATTTAAAAAGGCCTCTATTTTAGTCTAAGTGTCTATGCCTCTGGTATATTTAATTTAAAAAGGCCTCTATTTTAGTCTAAGTGTCTATGCCTCTGGTATATTTAATTTAAAAAGGCCTCTTTTTTATTCTAAGTGTCTATGCTGCTGGTATATCCTCGGACTTTGAAATATTTCAACCTCGCCTAACCCTCAATTAGCGCCGGTTGCCGAAATACTTGCACATTGCAACTTTGGAGACTCTTGCAGAAAGACAATTTGAAATCTGCAATGTGATATTTGAAAGCTGCAATGCCGACCAAAGTGTACTCTGAAACCCACTACACACAGTAGGCTTATAGGCCAACCAATTATGGGACTTTGTCATTTAAATTAAAATTATTTAGGACATCCAGAGGGGGCATTTCATTCATAATTCATGCCCAAGGAATGTGAACTCTGACCCCGCTACACACAGCAGGCTTATAGGCATGGGTCTTTTTTAAACACCCAGAAATCTTTATTCTGTATAAAACAGTTACCCAATAAAAGCCTACTATGACCCCGCAACACACAGCAGGCTTATAGGCCTGAATTTAATTCCTCCAGAAACATATGGTATACAGCTTTAAGGAGGAAAATAATTACTACGGTGGAGTAATGCTGCCATCTTTTGGACTTTAAATGCCGGTGCGCCCTGCACATTTGAATGCAAAATGCTGGGTCTTTTTTTAACCTCCATAAATTAGTAAAATGTATAAAATAGTTACCCTATTTAAGCACACTCTGAGCCCGCCACACACAGTAGGATGAGACACATGGATGATTTAATACATCCAGAAAATCCTTATTCTGTATTAAATACATTGCCTAAGAATGTGCACTAAGAGCCGGCCACACACAGTAGGATGAGAGCCCTGGATGATTTAATACATCCAGAAAATCATCATTCTGTATTAAATACATAGCCTAAGAATGTGCACTAAGAGCCGGCCACACACAGTAGGATGAGAGCCCTGGATGATTTAATACATCCACAAAATCATTATTCTGTATAAAATACATTGCCTAAAAAGGTGCACTAAGAGCCAGCCACACACAGTAGGATGAGAGCCCTGGATGATTTAAAACATCCAGAAAATCATCATTCTGTATAAAATACATTGCCTAAGAATGTGCACTAAGAGCCGGCCACACACAGTAGGATGAGAGCCCTGGATGATTTAATACATCCAGAAAATCCTTATTCTGTATTAAATACATAGCCTAAGAATGTGCACTAAAAGCCAGCCACACACAGCAGGCTTATAGGCCTGAATTTAATTCCTCCAGAAACATATGGTATACAGCTTTAAGGAGGAAAATAATTACTATGGTGGAGTAATGCTGCCATCTTTTGGACTTTAAACGCCGGTGCGCCCTGCACATTTGAATGCAAAATGCTGGGTCTTTTTTTTCCTCCAGAAATTAGTAAAATGTTTAAAATAGTTACCCCACTTTAGGCATACTCTGAGCCCGCCACACACAGTAGGATGAGACACATGGATGATTTAATACATCCAGAAATTAGTAAAATGTTTAAAATAGTTACCCCACTTTAGGCATACTCTGAGCCCGCCACACACAGTAGGATGAGACACATGGATGATTTAATACATCCAGAAATTAGTAAAATGTTTAAAATAGTTACCCCACTTTAGGCATACTCTGAGCCCGCCACACACAGTAGGATGAGACACATGGATGATTTAATACATCCAGAAATTAGTAAAATGTTTAAAATAGTTACCCCACTTTAGGCATACTCTGAGCCCGCCACACACAGTAGGATGAGACACATGGATGATTTAATACATCCAGAAATTAGTAAAATGTTTAAAATAGTTACCCCACTTTAGGCATACTCTGAGCCCGCCACACACAGTAGGATGAGACACATGGATGATTTAATACATCCAGAAATTAGTAAAATGTTTAAAATAGTTACCCCACTTTAGGCATACTCTGAGCCCGCCACACACAGTAGGATGAGACACATGGATGATTTAATACATCCAGAAATTAGTAAAATGTTTAAAATAGTTACCCCACTTTAGGCATACTCTGAGCCCGCCACACACAGTAGGATGAGACACATGGATGATTTAATACATCCAGAAATTAGTAAAATGTTTAAAATAGTTACCCCACTTTAGGCATACTCTGAGCCCGCCACACACAGAAGGATGAGACACATGGATGATTTAATACATCCATAAAATCCTTATTCTGTATTAAATTAGTCCCCTAAGAATGTGCACTAAGAGCCGGCCACACACAGTAAGATTAGAGCCCTGGATGATTTAATACATCCATAAAATCCCTATTCTGTATTTAAATACATAGCCTAAGAATGTGCACTAAGAGCCCGCCAGACACAGTAGGATGAGACACATGGATGATTTAATACATCCATAAAATCATTATTCTGTATTAAATTAGTCCCCTAAGAATGTGCACTAAGAGCCGGCCACACACAGTAGGATAATAGGCCTGGGTCTTTTTTTTAACCTCCATAAATTAGTAAAATGGTTAAAATAGTTACCCCAATTTAAGCATACTCTGAGCCCGCCACACAAAGCAGGATTATAGCCCTGGGTCATTTAAAACATCCAGAAAACCCACTTTTAAATTATAGGCGCACCGACATATTTTACCCAAAAGATGGCAGCATTACTCCACCGTTTTCCTTTTTTTTCCCCATTCAAAATTATTACTGAGCTCCACAAACTGCCTTTTCTGTTTAAATCTGTCCCCAAGCTATCTGATCCTTTGCCCGGCCACACAAAGCAGGCTTATAGGCCTGGTTGATTAAAAGTGGGACTTTGTCATTTAAATGAAAATTATTTTTGACATCCAGAGGAGGCATTTCATTCATTAATTCATGCCGACCAAAGTGAACTCTGAGCCCGCTACACAATGTAGGCTTATAGGCCTGGTTGATTGATTATGGGACTTTGTCTTTTAAATGAAAATTATTTTAGACATCCAGAGGAGGCATTTCATTCATTCATTCATGCTGACCAAAGTGTTCTTTGACCCCGCTACACACTGTAGGCTTATAGGCCTGGTTGATTAAAAGTGGGACTTTGTCTTTTAAATGAAAACTATTTTAGACATCCAGAGGAGGCATTTCATTCATTAATTCATGCCGACCAAAGTGAACTCTGAGCCCGCTACACAATGTAGGCTTATAGGCCAGGTTGATTAAAAGTGGGACTTTGTCATTTAAATGAAAATTATTTCAGACATCCAGAGGAGGCATTTCATTCATTAATTCATGCCGACCAAAGTGAACTCTGAGCCCGCTACACACAGCAGGATGATAGCCCTGGGTCTTTTAAAACATCCAGAAAACCCACTTTTAAATTATAGGCGCACCGACATTTTTTACCCAAAAGATGGCAGCATTACTCCACCGTTTTCCTTTTTTTCCTCCCCATTCAAAATTATGTCTTTGCTCCACAAACTGCCTTTTCTGTTTAAATCTGGCCCCAAGCTATCTGATCCTTTGCCTGGCCACACAAAGCAGGCTTATAGGCCTGGAAGAGCCAACCTGTGGATAATTATGGCACTTGGAAATTATTTTTAACATTATTTTGGACTTCCAAAGGAGGCATTTCATTCATTAATTCATGCCGACCAAAGTGAACTCTGAGCCCGCTACACACTGTAGGCTTATAGGCCTGGTTGATTGATTATGGGACTTTGTCTTTTAAATGAAAATTATTTTAGACATCCATAGTAGGCATTTCATTCATTAATTCATGCTGACCAAAGTGTTCTTTGACCCCGCTACACACTGTAGGCTTATTTTTAGACATCCATAGTAGGCATTTCATTCATTAATTCATGCCGACCAAAGTGTTCTTTGAACCCGCTACACACTGTAGGCTTATAGGCCTGGTTGATTGATTATGGGACTTTGTCTTTTAAATGAAAATTATTTTAGACATCCATAGTAGGCATTTCATTCATTAATTCATGCTGACCAAAGTGTTCTTTGACCCCGCTACACACTGTAGGCTTATTTTTAGACATCCATAGTAGGCATTTCATTCATTAATTCATGCCGACATGTGCGCACTTTGACCCGGATACACATTGTAGGCTTGTAGGCCTTGTTGATTGTGGGACTTTGTCTTTTAAATGAAAACTATTTAAAACATCCACAGTGGGCATTTCATTCATTAATTCATGCCGACATGTGTGCACTTTGACCCGGATACACATTGTAGGCTTATAGGCCTGGTTGATTGTGGGACTTTGTCTTTTAAATTAAAATTATTTAAAACATCCACAGTGGGCATTTCATCCATTAATTCATGCCGACCTGTGTGCACTTTGACCCGGCTACACACTGTAGGCTTATAGGCCTGGTTGATTGATTATGGGACTTTGTCTTTTAAATGAAAAGTATTTTAGACATCCATAGTAGGCATTTCATTCATTAATTCATGCTGACCAAAGTGTTCTTTGACCCCGCTACACACTGTAGGCTTATTTTTAGACATCCATAGTGGGCATTTCATTCATTAATTCATGCCGACATGTGCGCACTTTGACCCGGATACACATTGTAGGCTTATAGGCCTGGTTGATTGTGGGACTTTGTCTTTTAAATGAAAACTATTTAAAACATCCACAGTGGGCATTTCATTCATTAATTCATGCCGACATGTGTGCACTTTGACCCGGATACACATTGTAGGCTTGTAGGCCTGGTTGATTGTGGGACTTTGTCTTTTAAATGAAAACTATTTAAAACATCCACAGTGGGCATTTCATTCATTAATTCATGCCGACATGTGTGCACTTTGACCCGGATACACATTGTAGGCTTGTAGGCCTGGTTGATTGTGGGACTTTGTCTTTTAAATGAAAACTATTTAAAACATCCACAGTGGGCATTTCATTCATTAATTCATGCCGACCTGGGTGCACTTTGACCCCTCTAAACATTGTAGGCTTATAGCCATGGTTGATTAAATGTGGGACTTTGTCATTTAAATGAAAATTATTTAAAACATCCACAGTGGGCATTTCATTCATTAATTCATGCCGACCTGGGTGCACTTTGACCCCTCTAAACATTGTAGGCTTATAGCCATGGTTGATTAAATGTGGGACTTTGTCATTTAAATGAAAATTATTTAAAACATCCAGAGTAGGCATTTCATTCATTAATTCATGCCGACATGTGTGCACTTTGACCCGGCTACACACTGTAGGCTTATAGCCATGGTTGATTGTGAGACTTTGTCTTTTAAATTAAAATTATTTAAAACATCCAGAGTAGGCATTTCATTCATTAATTCATGCCGACATGTGTGCACTTTGACCCGGCTACACACTGTAGGCTTATAGCCATGGTTGATTAAAAGTGGGACTTTGTCATTTAAATGGAAATCATTTTTGACATCCAGGGCATGCATTCAAGCTTGATTTCACCGCCCAGCTATGCACACCTTAACCCGGCCACACACTAGCATCACAACCCTGGCCCTCACTGACCTCCAGGGTACATACACAACCTCCACAACCTGATCTCCAGCCGACCCTTTATGGCCCACACTTAAGCCCCCCTCCTCGGACTAAACCAGTAAGCCACACGCCTCTCGATCCATGTGCTACTGGTATAACTCTGAAATGTATATGGTATAACTCCCATATGCTACTGGTATAATTCTGAACTGCATATGGTATAACTCCCACATGCATATGGTATACAAAGTAAAACTT
>NW_027506978.1:335000-345000 GCF_052324685.1 Brachyhypopomus gauderio | reverse complement strand
AGTGTTAGAGTCAGGCTAATGTTACCTTCACGCACCGCCTTGCATCCAGGCCTTATGAATGGGATAATCATTATAAGGTTAGGATGAACTCAAGAGACATGCTCTCCTATATACCTGCTGGTAGGTGTTTGCAATGCACCGTATGCGTTTTCCTCCACGGCCGGGGAGGTACTCGCCAGCCATGCCCGCCAAGGCAAATCTTCCCTCGGACACACCTCGGACGCTCGACCCCCGAAAAGGCCTGGCTGATCAAAGTGATGGTCGATGCTACTGGTATAACTGAAAAACCCCTGGCGGACTTGGGTTCGGATAACGGTCTTAGAGCGCACCTAGGTACTGTGCCATTGGATCCGGTAAGGCCAGCCGAAACCAGCATCTTCCGGGCTTGCGCACAGCACCCTCCGGATACGCACAGGCCGAGGTGGAGCATGCAGGCTGGAGGTTGGACAGACCTCCATAAGGGGGGTCACCACTCTTACACCCATGCCCAGCAGTGGCATTTCGGTCGGGCGCAAGCAGTGGTTCGAAGGCCTGAGAGACACGGATGTCTTTGACCTCCATCAGCAGGGGTCACTTATCCCTCCCCTTAAGCCGTCAAGGTGCATTAGAGTCGGGCTAGTTCACCTTAACGCACTGCCTTTCTTCTGATCCTTATTATGGTACAATCATATAAGGCTCAGAAAGCATGCTCCCCTATATACCTGCTGGTAGGTGTTTGCATTACACCGTTAGCGCATTCCTCCAGGGTCGGGGAGATGCCAGACAGCCATGCCCGCCAAGGCAAATCTTCCCTCGGACACACCTCTGAGACTCGATTGCCGAAAGGGCATGGCTGATTCAATAAGTGGTTCGTGGCAATGGTATAACACCTACCATTCTCAAACACATGGGGGGGGTTTACGGCCTTAGAGCGCACCTAGGTGCTATGCCATTGGATCCGGTAAGGCCAGCCGAAACCAGCATCTTCCGGGCTTGCGCATAGCACCCTCCGGATACGCACAGGTCGAAATACATTACGTGAGGATGGAGGTAGGACGACCTCCATAAGGGGGAGCATCACGCCTCCACCCTTGCCCAGCGTGGGCACTTTGCTCGGGCACAGCCCGTGTCATTTAAAGGCCTGGATCTTTTCAGACCTCCGGGGGGGGCCTCACTCCCCCCCTACTTTGCTCAGAGGGAGCCTCTTACTCGGATAAAGTGTGTGACATTACATGCTTTCATGCATGGAGCATTTCTGACATCCACACATAGGGCCCTCATGCTTAATCATAAGCCCAAATGTGCACTTTAATCGGATAAAGTGTGTGGCATTACATGCCTTTAAGCCTGGAACCTTTCCGACATCCACACATAGGGCCCTCATCATTATTCATAAGCCCAAATGTGCACTTTAAATGGATAAAGTGTGTGGCATTACATGCCTTTAAGCCTGGAACCTTTCCGACATCCACACATAGGGCCCTCATCATTATTCATAAGCCCAAATGTGCACTTTAAACGGATAAAGTGTGTGGCATTACATGCCTTTAAGCCTGGAACCTTTCCGACATCCACACATAGGGCCCTCATCATTATTCATAAGCCCAAATGTGCACTTTAAACGGATAAAGTGTGTGGCATTACATGCCTTTAAGCCTGGAACCTTTCCGACATCCACACATAGGGCCCTCATCATTATTCATAAGCCCAAATGTGCACTTTAAATGGATAAAGTGTGTGGCATTACATGCCTTTAAGCCTGGAACCTTTCCGACATCCACACATAGGGCCCTCATCATTATTCATAAGCCCAAATGTGCACTTTAAATGGATAAAGTGTGTGGCATTACATGCCTTTAAGCCTGGAACCTTTCCGACATCCACACATAGGGCCCTCATCATTATTCATAAGCCCAAATGTGCACTTTAAACGGATAAAGTGTGTGGCATTACATGCCTTTAAGCCTGGAACCTTTCCGACATCCACACATAGGGCCCTCATCATTATTCATAAGCCCAAAGGTGCACTTTAAACGGATAAAGTGTGTGGCATTACATGCCTTTAAGCCTGGAACCTTTCCGACATCCATACATAGGGCCCTCATGCTTTATCATAAGCCCAAATGTACACTTTAATCGGATAAAGTGTGTGGCATTACATGCCTTTAAGCCTGGAACCTTTCCGACATCCATACATAGGGCCCTCATGCTTTATCATAAGCCCAAATGTGCACTTTAATCGGATAAAGTGTGTGACATTACATGCCTTTAAGCCTGGAACCTTTCCGACATCCATACATAGGGCCCTCATGCTTTATCATAAGCCCAAATGTGCACTTTAATCGGATAAAGTGTGTGGCATTACATGCCTTTAAGCCTGGAACCTTTCCGACATCCATACATAGGGCCCTCATGCTTTATCATAAGCCCAAATGTGCACTTTAATCGGATAAAGTGTGTGGCATTACATGCCTTTAAGCCTGGAACCTTTCCGACATCCATACATAGGGCCCTCATCATTATTCATAAGCCCAAATGTGCACTTTAAATGGATAAAGTGTGTGGCATTACATGCCTTTAAGCCTGGAACCTTTCCGACATCCACACATAGGGCCCTCATCATTATTCATAAGCCCAAATGTACACTTTAATCGGATAAAGTGTGTGACATTACATGCCTTTAAGCCTGGAACCTTTCCGACATCCATACATAGGGCCCTCATGCTTTATCATAAGCCCAAATGTACACTTTAATCAGATAAAGTGTGTGGCATTACATGCCTTTAAGCCTGGAACCTTTCCGACATCCATACATAGGGCCCTCATGCTTTATCATAAGCCCAAATGTACACTTTAATCGGATAAAGTGTGTGACATTACATGCCTTTAAGCCTGGAACCTTTCCGACATCCATACATAGGGCCCTCATGCTTTATCATAAGCCCAAATGTACACTTTAATCGGATAAAGTGTGTGGCATTACATGCCTTTAAGCCTGGAACCTTTCCGACATCCACACATAGGGCCCTCATGCTTAATCATAAGCCCAAATGTGCACTTTAAATGGATAAAGTGTGTGGCATTACATGCCTTTAAGCCTGGAACCTTTCCGACATCCATACATAGGGCCCTCATGCTTTATCATAAGCCCAAATGTGCACTTTAATCGGATAAAGTGTGTGGCATTACATGCTTTCATGCATGGAGCCTTTCTGACATCCACACATAGGGCCCTCATGCTTAATCATAAGCCCAAATGTGCACTTTAATCGGATAAAGTGTGTGACATTACATGCTTTCATGCATGGAGCCTTTCTGACATCCACAGAGAGGCCCCTCATCCTCTCTCATAAGCCCAAGAGTGTCATTTAGTCGGATAAATTGTGTGGCATTACATGCCTTTATTCCTGGATCCTTCCTCACATCCAGAGAGAGGCATACCAACCTACTCTCATAAGCCCAAAAGTGCACTTTATTCGGATAAAGTGTGCAAAATTCCATGCATGGATCGTTTGTGAGATCCATAAAGAGGCCTCTCAAATCCTCTAAAATGCCCAGGGAGTGACCTTTGGTCGGGCAAAGCGTGCGCCATAATCCTTGTCTTCATTTATGGTATACCATATATGTGGCTTTCAGAAGACCCTCTCCCCTATATACCTGATGGTAGGTGTTTGCATATCACCCATTCATAAAATCATCCAGACAGGGGGAATGAGATGCATGTCCGTCTGGGTGCACATTCGGCGGGCACTGTCAGAGGATCGAGGCCTCTGGATGATCCACCCCTTGGTCAAAATTGGAACATAGTGCGATTTTTGAACACAAAATCATACGTATGGTATAACATTTTTATCGACATAGAATTATTTTCGCCGAAAACTGACGCCTATGGTATACCAAATGAAGCGACATAGAATATTTTCCACTTGAAAACTTCGTGCTGCTGGTATATTTATGGACATAGTGCAATTTTAACAGAATATGGGACTCTGTGCATTTTCTGAAGAAAATATCTTGCGTATGGTATAATTCAGGAAGGGAAATAGACTAATTTCCAACAAATACTTCATGCTACTGGTATATTTAAGGACTTTGTTCATTTACTGATCTGACACTTCAGAGTCAATTTACACCTATTTCTAAGCAAGATAGAAAAAAAAACTGACAATTTTTCTTGATCCTGGTGATGTACCCGAGCTAAAGAGCATGTTTTTCGGACACTTTTATGCTTTTTTCCCTAAAAGCCACCACCTGGCAATGTTATAGCATTGGACTCTGTGCATTTCCTGAAGAAAATATCTTGTGTATGGTCTAACAAAGTAAGGGACATAGACTAATTCACTCATAAAACTCCATGCTTCTGGTATATTTATGGACTTTGTGCAAATTCTGACTTGAAAACCTCCACATGATGTTGGTATAATAACTTTACCTCATGCCCAGATGAGTGCACCTTCATCGGACACTTCAACTAGGCTGAGGTGTCTGGAGGAGCCACCCAGTGGCACGTACATATGGTATAACAGAAAAAAAACGATGGAGTACCGGTGACATCTTGTGGACTTTAAGAGTCAATGCGCCTTCCAAATAAGATTAAACTGTGCACTTTTTTTCTAACAGCATTTAACCATGGTATAATTTAAACTAAACTCTCCTCTTTTATTCTAAGTTCATTTGGCCATGGTATATTTTATTTAAAATGGCCTTTTTTACTCAAAGTGTCTTTTCTACTGGTATATTTTATTTAAAATGGCCTTTTTTACTCAAAGTGTCTTTTCTACTGGTATATTTTATTTTAAATGGCCTTTTTTACTCAAAGTGTCTTTTCTACTGGTATATTTCATTTAATCTGTCAGGGCTGGCTCGGATTCCACACCATCTACCTCCACCAGGGGCACCCGAGTCAGCCCTAGACTACATCCACGCAATCAGCAATGATTGGTCTCACCTGTTGCTGATTCTTTTCAATTATGCCGGTACGTTCTCAGCCCACGCAATCAGCAATGATTGGTCTCACCTGTTGCTGATTCTTTTCAATTATGCCGGTACGTTCTCAGCCCCCGCAATCAGCAATGATTGGTCTCACCTGTTGCCATGGCTTTTTAAGGAAGCTTTTGGAGACAGATCATTGCTGATTCTTTTCGGTTATGTTCATTTAAAAAGGCCTCTATTTTACTCTAAGAGTCTATGCTGCTGGTATATTTCATTTAAAAAGGCCTCTTTTTTATTCTAAGTGTCTATGCTGCTGGTATATTTCATTTAAAAAGGCCTCTATTTTAGTCTAAGTGTCTATGCCTCTGGTATATTTTATTTAAAAAGGCCTCTTTTTTATTCTAAGTGTCTATGCTGCTGGTATATTTTATTTAAAAAGGCCTCTATTTTATTCTAAGAGTCTATGCTACTGGTATATTTTATTTAAAAAGGCCTCTATTTTAGTCTAAGTGTCTATGCTGCTGGTATATTTCATTTAAAAAGGCCTCTATTTTAGTCTAAGTGTCTATGCCTCTGGTATATTTAATTTAAAAAGGCCTCTATTTTAGTCTAAGTGTCTATGCCTCTGGTATATTTAATTTAAAAAGGCCTCTTTTTTATTCTAAGTGTCTATGCTGCTGGTATATCCTCGGACTTTGAAATATTTCAACCTCGCCTAACCCTCAATTAGCGCCGGTTGCCGAAATACTTGCACATTGCAACTTTGGAGACTCTTGCAGAAAGACAATTTGAAATCTGCAATGTGATATTTGAAAGCTGCAATGCCGACCAAAGTGTACTCTGAAACCCACTACACACAGTAGGCTTATAGGCCAACCAATTATGGGACTTTGTCATTTAAATTAAAATTATTTAGGACATCCAGAGGGGGCATTTCATTCATAATTCATGCCCAAGGAATGTGAACTCTGACCCCGCTACACACAGCAGGCTTATAGGCATGGGTCTTTTTTAAACACCCAGAAATCTTTATTCTGTATAAAACAGTTACCCAATAAAAGCCTACTATGACCCCGCAACACACAGCAGGCTTATAGGCCTGAATTTAATTCCTCCAGAAACATATGGTATACAGCTTTAAGGAGGAAAATAATTACTACGGTGGAGTAATGCTGCCATCTTTTGGACTTTAAATGCCGGTGCGCCCTGCACATTTGAATGCAAAATGCTGGGTCTTTTTTTAACCTCCATAAATTAGTAAAATGTATAAAATAGTTACCCTATTTAAGCACACTCTGAGCCCGCCACACACAGTAGGATGAGACACATGGATGATTTAATACATCCAGAAAATCATCATTCTGTATTAAATACATTGCCTAAGAATGTGCACTAAGAGCCGGCCACACACAGTAGGATGAGAGCCCTGGATGATTTAATACATCCAGAAAATCCTTATTCTGTATTAAATACATTGCCTAAGAATGTGCACTAAGAGCCGGCCACACACAGTAGGATGAGAGCCCTGGATGATTTAATACATCCAGAAAATCCTTATTCTGTATTAAATACATTGCCTAAGAATGTGCACTAAGAGCCGGCCACACACAGTAGGATGAGAGCCCTGGATGATTTAATACATCCAGAAAATCCTTATTCTGTATTAAATACATTGCCTAAGAATGTGCACTAAGAGCCGGCCACACACAGCAGGCTTATAGGCCTGAATTTAATTCCTCCAGAAACATGTGGTATACAGCTTTAAGGAGGAAAATAATTACTACGGTGGAGTAATGCTGCCATCTTTTGGACTTTAAACGCCGGTGCGCCCTGCACATTTGAATGCAAAATGCTGGGTCTTTTTTTTCCTCCATAAATTAGTAAAATGTATAAAATACATAGCCTAAGAATGTGCACTAAGAGCCCGCCACACACAGTAGGATGAGACACATGGATGATTTAATACATCCAGAAATTAGTAAAATGTTTAAAATAGTTACCCCACTTTAGGCATACTCTGAGCCCGCCACACACACTAGGATGAGACACATGGATGATTTAATACATCCAGAAATTAGTAAAATGTTTAAAATAGTTACCCCACTTTAGGCATACTCTGAGCCCGCCACACACAGTAGGATGAGACACATGGATGATTTAATACATCCAGAAATTAGTAAAATGTATAAAATAGTTACCCCACTTTAGGCATACTCTGAGCCCGCCACACACAGTAGGATGAGACACATGGATGATTTAATACATCCAGAAATTAGTAAAATGTTTAAAATAGTTACCCCACTTTAGGCATACTCTGAGCCCGCCACACACAGAAGGATGAGACACATGGATGATTTAATACATCCATAAAATCCTTATTCTGTATTAAATTAGTCCCCTAAGAATGTGCACTAAGAGCCGGCCACACACAGTAAGATTAGAGCCCTGGATGATTTAATACATCCATAAAATCCCTATTCTGTATTTAAATACATAGCCTAAGAATGTGCACTAAGAGCCCGCCAGACACAGTAGGATGAGACACATGGATGATTTAATACATCCATAAAATCATTATTCTGTATTAAATTAGTCCCCTAAGAATGTGCACTAAGAGCCGGCCACACACAGTAGGATAATAGGCCTGGGTCTTTTTTTTAACCTCCATAAATTAGTAAAATGGTTAAAATAGTTACCCCAATTTAAGCATACTCTGAGCCCGCCACACAAAGCAGGATTATAGCCCTGGGTCATTTAAAACATCCAGAAAACCCACTTTTAAATTATAGGCGCACCGACATATTTTACCCAAAAGATGGCAGCATTACTCCACCGTTTTCCTTTTTTTTCCCCATTCAAAATTATTACTGAGCTCCACAAACTGCCTTTTCTGTTTAAATCTGTCCCCAAGCTATCTGATCCTTTGCCCGGCCACACAAAGCAGGCTTATAGGCCTGGTTGATTAAAAGTGGGACTTTGTCATTTAAATGAAAATTATTTTTGACATCCAGAGGAGGCATTTCATTCATTAATTCATGCCGACCAAAGTGAACTCTGAGCCCGCTACACAATGTAGGCTTATAGGCCTGGTTGATTGATTATGGGACTTTGTCTTTTAAATGAAAATTATTTTAGACATCCAGAGGAGGCATTTCATTCATTAATTCATGCCGACCAAAGTGAACTCTGAGCCCGCTACACAATGTAGGCTTATAGGCCAGGTTGATTAAAAGTGGGACTTTGTCATTTAAATGAAAATTATTTCAGACATCCAGAGGAGGCATTTCATTCATTAATTCATGCCGACCAAAGTGAACTCTGAGCCCGCTACACACAGCAGGATGATAGCCCTGGGTCTTTTAAAACATCCAGAAAACCCACTTTTAAATTATAGGCGCACCGACATTTTTTACCCAAAAGATGGCAGCATTACTCCACCGTTTTCCTTTTTTCTCCCCATTCAAAATTATGTCTTTGCTCCACAAACTGCCTTTTCTGTTTAAATCTGGCCCCAAGCTATCTGATCCTTTGCCTGGCCACACAAAGCAGGCTTATAGGCCTGGAAGAGCCAACCTGTGGATAATTATGGCACTTGGAAATTATTTTTAACATTATTTTGGACTTCCAAAGGAGGCATTTCATTCATTAATTCATGCCGACCAAAGTGAACTCTGAGCCCGCTACACACTGTAGGCTTATAGGCCTGGTTGATTGATTATGGGACTTTGTCTTTTAAATGAAAATTATTTTAGACATCCATAGTAGGCATTTCATTCATTAATTCATGCTGACCAAAGTGTTCTTTGACCCCGCTACACACTGTAGGCTTATTTTTAGACATCCATAGTAGGCATTTCATTCATTAATTCATGCCGACCAAAGTGTTCTTTGACCCCGCTACACACTGTAGGCTTATAGGCCTGGTTGATTGATTATGGGACTTTGTCTTTTAAATGAAAAGTATTTTAGACATCCATAGTAGGCATTTCATTCATTAATTCATGCTGACCAAAGTGTTCTTTGACCCCGCTACACACTGTAGGCTTATTTTTAGACATCCATAGTAGGCATTTCATTCATTAATTCATGCCGACATGTGCGCACTTTGACCCGGATACACATTGTAGGCTTATAGGCCTGGTTGATTGTGGGACTTTGTCTTTTAAATGAAAACTATTTAAAACATCCACAGTGGGCATTTCATTCGTGTTCTTTGACCCCGCTACACACTGTAGGCTTATTTTTAGACATCCATAGTAGGCATTTCATTCATTAATTCATGCCGACATGTGCGCACTTTGACCCGGATACACATTGTAGGCTTATAGGCCTGGTTGATTGTGGGACTTTGTCTTTTAAATGAAAACTATTTAAAACATCCACAGTGGGCATTTCATTCGTGTTCTTTGACCCCGCTACACACTGTAGGCTTATTTTTAGACATCCATAGTAGGCATTTCATTCATTAATTCATGCCGACATGTGCGCACTTTGACCCGGATACACATTGTAGGCTTATAGGCCTGGTTGATTGTGGGACTTTGTCTTTTAAATGAAAACTATTTAAAACATCCACAGTGGGCATTTCATTCATTAATTCATGCCGACATGTGTGCACTTTGACCCGGATACACATTGTAGGCTTGTAGGCCTGGTTGATTGTGGGACTTTGTCTTTTAAATGAAAATTATTTTTGACATCCAGAGTAGGCATTTCATCCATTAATTCATGCCGACCTGGGTGCACTTTGACCCCTCTAAACATTGTAGGCTTATAGCCATGGTTGATTAAATGTGGGACTTTGTCATTTAAATGAAAATTATTTAAAACATCCAGAGTAGGCATTTCATACATTAATTCATGCCGACCTGTGTGCACTTTGACCCCGCTAAACATTGTAGGCTTATAGCCATGGTTGATTAAAAGTGGGACTTTGTCATTTAAATGGAAATTATTTAAAACATCCAGAGTAGGCATTTCATTCATTAATTCATGCCGACATGTGTGCACTTTGACCCGGCTACACACTGTAGGCTTATAGCCATGGTTGATTGTGAGACTTTGTCTTTTAAATTAAAATTATTTAAAA
>NW_027506977.1:300000-380247 GCF_052324685.1 Brachyhypopomus gauderio | reverse complement strand
CTACACTTCCTTCCAGCTATCGCCCCATTTCACTCATAAACGTAGATCTTAAAATTATTTGCAAAGCACTTGCCAGAAGATTAGAGGAAATCACCCCACTTATAATACATCCAGACCAGACAGGTTTTATCAAGGGTAGACAATCTGCCAACAATACACGCAGACTAATAAACATAATAGATTACTGCACAATTAACAAATTAGAGACTACCATTGTATCTTTAGATGCAGAAAAAGCATTTGACCGGGTAAACTGGAAATACTTATTAGCAGTTCTACACAAATTTGGATTTGGCCCATCCTTCATTAACTGGATCAAAGCCTTACATAGTTCTCCTAATGCACGGGTTAGGACAAACGACATCACCTCACAAAGCTTCACTCTGCAAAGGGGCACCAGGCAGGGCTGTCCACTATCACCCTCACTTTTCGTTCTCTTCATTGAGCCATTAGCAGCAGCAATTCGACAAAATGCAAATATTACAGGAATTAACACAGGAACCACAAACCATAGGATAAGTCTCTACGCAGATGATGTATTACTTTTCCTACAGAACACACAAGCTTCCCTTCCGAATACAATCAAACTTATAGACAGCTTCTCTTCTATAACAGAATATTCCATCAACTGGGGCAAATCAACAGTTTTGTCTATAAACTGTAGTTTCCAGAACACGACCACCACTCCACTACAATCAGGTAATATTAGATATTTAGGCATACATGTCTCTGCTAAACTGTTAGACTTGGTGCAGTTAAATCATATCCCTCTATTAAAAACAATAGAAGATGATCTCACACGTTGGAACGCTTTACCTATATCACTCATGGGGAGAGTGGCTACCATTAAAATGATGGTTCTACCCAAAGTTAACTATTTATTCTCATTAATCCCAAATAAACCCTCTGCTGCTTGGTTTAAATCCCTAGATTCAAACATCTCAAAATTTCTATGGAAAAACAAGCCATCAAGAATAAGTATGAAAACCTTGCAAAAGCCAAAACGCAATGGTGGCTTAGAATTACCAAATTTTTATCAATATTTCTTAGCCAATAGATTACAGTACATTTTAAAATGGGTCAAATACGACTTAATAGACAGGCCATGGTTGGACCTAGAACAAGCATTTTGCGGGAAAATAAAACTCTCAGACCTACCTTACATTAGCTCTAATATTAAGCGTCAGGACTGCTTTAAAAGCCTTAATATAAATACTTCACTGACAGCCTGGTGGGAATTCCTTAAATTAACTCGGTCCCCACTCATCCCATGCAAACTAACACCCATTTGGAACAATCCAGACATCTGTCAGAACAAGAAAGTACTACATTTTCATCATGGCATGACAGGGGAATAAAAAATTTAGAACATGTTATTAAAGATGGAAACTTTGTCACATTCCAGGAACTTGTATCAGAATATGGAATAAACAACAGTAGATTTCTGGAATATCAACAATTAAAATCCATCATTCAACAGAGATTCAACCGCAATCAACTGAACTTAGAAATATCAGCATGGATAACTGAATTTTTTAATCTATATACTCCTAAATTATTATCAAAATTGTATAAATTATTGTTAAAATTTGATGACTCAATATCCCTTCCGATAGCCAAATGGGAACGAGATCTATTTATTAATCCAGATCAACATTTCTGGACCGACATATGTACAAATATCTTCAAAATAAGTAAAAGCCCCAACTTACAACTTATACAATACAAAGTCCTTCATAGAACACACTATACAGGACAAAGGATGTTCCAAATGGGCCTAGCACAATCAAACATATGCACCCACTGTACAGGCAATATAATTGATAACTATATGCATGCTATATGGGATTGTAGGCCTGTTAAGGAATTCTGGAAGAAGGTATGTGTAGAATTGTCCACGGGGCTTAAAAGCTGCATCCCAACTTCCCCCAGACTGTGCATCTTAGGAGACGTCAGTGAATTAGATACAGAGGCAGACATATCACACATAGTTCTCACTGCCCTATGCATCGCCAAGAAAACCATTCTTATCAATTGGAAAACGAAAAAGGACCTGCATATTACTCATTACAAAAATTTATTACTTGATCACATCTGTCTGGAGAGAATGTCTGCTTCCTCTAAAGACCAGTTGGAGGAATTTAATTCTCTTTGGTCCCCACTGATCAGTTCCATTAGCTAGTCGGGGTGGTTGGCAGGGGCCTCGGCCCCCGGAGGGCCGGTTGGTGGCTGGGGGTCGACCCCGGGGAGACTGCTCGTGCCGGCCACTTTCTGGGCGGGGGGGCCGGGGCTGCCGACCTGGGATGGCATGTGCTTGCCCTGGCGGGCGGTGGTTGGGGGGGCTTGGGGGGCGCTCCCTCTGGGCTCTGGGGTGTGGGGCCGGGGCGTGGGGGGGGGCAGGTGCTGGCCCTCGGCGGGGTGGCTGGCCTCCCCTGTGGGGCCGGGTGGCGGGACCCGGGGCCTGGTGCCTGGGGCCCCCCGACCCCGAGCTGGGGCCCTGCCCGTGCGGGGGGACCTGCGCCGCTACGGTTGCGCCGCTGGGGGGGGTGGGTCGGTCGGCCTGGGTCGGGGGGTCGGGTCTGGGCCTTGGGGCTCCGAGGTGCCTGGGTGGTGGGAGTGGGGTGGTGGATGATGGGGATGTCTGGGGTGGGCCGGGAGGTAGGGTTCCGGACTCCGACCAGCATGTCCTCAATACTGTTGATGTCTGTTATCGTTTGTTCACTGTGCGATTGGTATGGTTGTGGGTGCATACACAGGGGTGTGGTGTATATGGGACTAGCGTGTGTGGGTGTATATGTATGTGTAGATATATATGTATATATGTATGTATGTGTATGTATATATTTATATATGTGGATGGATGTATGTATGTATATGTGTATATATGTATATATTTATGGGTTAAATGTGTGTGAGTGCATACGTGTATGAAAGAAATGTGTGTCTAGGTGTATGTGGATGTGCGGACCGCCTGCTCTCTGTGGTGGGAGTGGTGTGGATCCGGGCTTGGATGTGGTGGTGGGGGGGGTTGCCGCCCTGGTCTCCCCGGGTCGACCGCTCCCTGCCTTGAGC
The DNA here is from genome assembly GCF_052324685.1 of Brachyhypopomus gauderio. NCBI lineage: Eukaryota > Metazoa > Chordata > Actinopteri > Gymnotiformes > Hypopomidae > Brachyhypopomus > Brachyhypopomus gauderio. The sequence continues at coordinate 377,175 of NW_027506977.1, read as the reverse complement.
TGGGGGGGCAGTGAAGTTCGGTGCTCAATGAGCCAGCTAGCAAGCTGGCTCTCCTCTTCCAGAGGACCCTTTCCTCTGGACCTAAGCATTCCCACCCACCCCCCCCCCCCCCCCCACACACACACACACACACACACACACACACACACACACACACACATCCATGCTCATTTAGGATTCTGGGGACAGGCAGGTACCCAGAGGTTGACGAGGTGGGCCTGCTGCCATGGTTCACCCGTCTCCTCACCACTGTCTGTCCCTCAGTTTTTACTGCACTTTAGACATTGAGGGCCTTTGAGGGGACGGTGTGGACATGCACTCACGTTTGTCCTAGCACCTGTCCCCTCAATTTTAACTGCACCATAGTATCACACACTACGACACATGCATATACACCAACACCTACACACAACACTGGGGGTGGAGGGGTGGGAAGGCCTTCCTTCACCCACTTCCTGCTCCCTGCCGGGGCGGGGGGGGGGTTGCTGGCACGGGACTGGGCTGGTGGCTTCCTAGGACCGCTACTGGTCCTTGCTGGTCCAGCCATTTGCCCCTGCCGCAGAGGGTGTGCTAGTCTGGATAAGTGTGTGTCTCTGTCCTTGTTTTCTTCTTGTTTCTGAATGGGTGGATGAATGAGTGCGTGTTGGAGGGAGGGGACATATGGCCAGGTTTGGAGGTGTGAGGGTGAATTTGAGTGTATGTGTGTGTGTGTGTGGGGGTGGGTGTGTACATGGTGGGGGTGTATAGGGGCGAATGTAGGGTGGGTTTGGTTAGGTGGGTGAGGACAGCTGGTTCTGGGTCGGGGCTGGTCGTGCCCGGTTCACTCATGGACACTCCCCTGAGACTACTGCACCACTCCAGAGGGGGGGCGCCTTGGGGCTCCGGAGTCCGGCTTGGCCCCCCGGCGTGGGGGCGGTTGGCCCGCTCCCCTGGGCGGTGGTGGTGTGGGGCGGCCGGGTGCTCCTCGGCGGGAGGTGGGCCCTGCCGGGTGGTGGGTGGCTTTCCGGGCGCGTGGCGCCGTGGTTTTGCCGCTGGCCCCTGGGGGGGGGGGGGCATCCTGGGGGGGAGGCGCTCTGTTCCCTCTGGTTCCCCTGGACCTGCGCTCCTTGACTGGTGGGGTGCTGTCCGGGGTCTCTCTCTCCCGCCTGCGGGGGCGGGCGGGTGAGGGTTTCTGGGAAGTGCGGCTCTGGTACTCCACCGCTCTGTGGGGGGCCGTGGGCGGGTGGGATTCCCGGGTCTCTCTCCACCCGCCTCTGGCCTCTGGGGGAATGCTGTCGCAGCTACCCACCCTTGCTGGTAAGTACATTCCATACATCTATCCTATGTTGCACTTCTAGGTTGCACATAAACACACACTCACACACACCCATACATCGCACTCATCTGCACTATATGTATTTTGGTTTACTTTCTGTACTTCTTTGCAGTGGTCATTTGAGCTGGTTGCGTGTTTTATTTTATTAATATTATTATTATTATTATTATTTTATTATTATTAATTTTTTTTTATTTTTATTATTATTATTATTATTTTTTTCTTCTTTTCTTTTTCTTCTCCTTTCTTCTCCTACCTCTGTCTTTTCCCTTTTTATTATTTCTCTCCCCCTCTTTTCTTGGTCCACCTAACCCCAATAATTATCACTTTGCATATTGTTATCACTATATATTGTTATCACTACACTATATATTATACAGAATTGTTATAATTGCCATTTAAATCTGTACATAAAAACAAAGTTGTCCTCCAAAGATGGGGGGTGGAGGTGGGCCAAAAAAAAAAAAAATAAATAAAATAAAAAAATACACACTATTAGATGCTTTACCACTGTGCTTTTGCCATCGGCATTAAACTCACCATCCGAAAATTTAATACCTACAGCAAATTTACGGTGAATTTAAGACAATATAAGACCTTAATTAATGAGATTTTAATTTAAGACATTTTAAGACTTTTTAAGGACCCGCGGGAACCCTGAACAGACATCAATAGAGATGGAACAATGAACAGAAATCTCCTACATACTTTAGATATGCCAATGTAAAAATCTAATGTCTGAACTGACATTAGGAAGTCACTCTTCATTCTGTAGGCATCATAAAAATGAGCATTTTCAATTGCAGAAATTATTTTCTTTTTCGTCAAATCAATTAGCATCACGTTCTGTGGCAAATTAATGTGTCCGAACCTATATATTTTGTTCTGTGTACATTTTTCTCCTGAACATCAATGGATCCTCTGAATTACGAGGACGCCTAACAATCAAAATACGAGTATTGATACATGTAAGCTAATACTATGAAAACCCCATTCATTTCTGACATTGAAAATCATGTTTAAACCAGCAGTGCCAAAAGCAGGGCCGGCGCCACGGGGGGGCGAATGGGGGCGTCGCCCCCTCAGGCGAGGTGTCCCGCCCCCTCAATGTAAAAAATAAGACCCATTTATTTTACAACAATCGCCACATGGTGCCCCCTCGGCCGCTCGACAATCGTTACACGCACCCCCCCCCCCCCCCCCCCCCGCTCAAGAACTTACGTTCGCCACCCCACCCCCCCCCCCCCCCCCGGTCAACAACTTACGTTCGCCCCCCCGAAATTTTCTGACGCCCCCTCACTGTATATGTTCTGGCGCCGGCCCTGGCCAAAAGACATACGATTTTGATTTAAATGACAGAGAAAAAACTTTTTAGTTCTTACAGACATAAACCTTTATATAATCAACCGAATGTTTAATTGCAGATAATTGCTGTAATTATACATGAATCTGTATATAATTTAAGAAAGCAGAAAAATACCGTATAAATAATACTGTATTATTTCCTTTAAAAAACGAGAAAAGCATGTAACTTGTAATTGTCATAATGCTTAAAATAAAAGACATTTTGTCAAATTACAAATAATGTCTGTAATTTCACAAAGTTTTGCATACAATTGGAAAAAATGTTAAAATACATTAAATATTTACAGTTATTTTCCATAAAATTAGGATTTTTTTTTACAGTGTAGACGTATGGCACTGGAAATGCTACTGGGATTTTAAAGAACTGGTAGGCTGGAAAGAGAATAAACTGACTAGAGTTTAGAGTTTATTTCGGATTTTAGAGAAACATGTACATATACGTATAAACATATATATAAACACATATGTACACATACATTTACATAAAAAAGAAAGAAAACGAAAGTAAAATAATAATATTTAATAAATAATAATGGTGAAAATAATGATAACCGAAAAATGTATAGTTTGAAGCATTAACTTATATTGACTACCCTTTTTAATCAAATATATATTTTTCCAATTATGTTATTAATAATAAACTTTGCTCATCTACAGAACAATCATACATTACTATTAAAATCAATATCAAGTTATACATATATAAAATTATTTATCTTTATTATAAGTATCTATTACCTTATTTTTAAGCATGTTTTTCAAATTTGACAAGTGAACTGCAGATTTTTATGTCCTTGTCACAACTGTTCCACAAGTTTACACCTTTGACAGATAAACATTTACTTTTCCATTAGTTCTTACTCTTATTTTTTTAAACATACCTGTTCATAAGTTTAATTTTTCCTGATTCTTGAGACCACCACTATTATCTCATAGTATTTGTACATATGGCCACGGCCTCCTGCACCCCATGCTTGTGTTTTAGTCACACCTACACAAGGGATTTTTTAACTAATAAACACACCATTGCCACATTCAAAACACCTCCATGCCTTTACTCAGACTCTCCTTCATAGCACACACTATGAGCTGTTAGACCTACTCCTTCATTTCTGTCAATTTCACCCCACACATCACACAAAACACAGCATGTCTTCTTAGGTGCGACAGTCGCAGGTTGCGCTTTTGTGACAGTTGTGCAAAACGACCCGGAACTGCATGGGCTTCCCTGGCACGCAAATAAACGAGAGAGCCTTCTCTTGCCATTCGCGTTTTTTGATGCACTGCAAATAGTGTTTGGATGCATATTTAGGTCGAGATTTGTCGTGAGAAAACACAAGTGCCGTCTACTCACGGAAGCACAGGCACGCAGCTGAGAAGCTGAGAAGATCATCGGTGTGTCTCTTCCTTCCATCACCGACATTTACACTACACGCTGCACTCGCAAAGCACTCAGCATTGTAGGTGATCACACACACCCCTCACACACACACTTCCAACTTCTGCCATCTGGGAAAAGGTATCGAAGCATTCGGACCCTTACATCCAGATTCTGCAACAGCTTTTTCCCACAAGCTATCAGACTTCTTAACAACCTAGTCTGTGCTGTCTCACGCACACATATGCACATACAAAAACACTAGACCTTGGACTCTTCTTATACTTATGCACACACATAAAAATACTGGTCTTTGGATTCCTTTTTTTACAGTTCTGATTTGCTGCTAAGACTGTACCAATGTCTACATAACTGTCTGGACTGTCTTTATCATTTCACTACATTGTTCTAAGGTACATATCTGGTTTTTAGCTGCTATAAAGAGTGTAGTAATGTTTACATATTTTTGTTTACATTTTCTTTACATCCTGTACTCTACATAGCACAATGCACTTTAACACACACTCAGTATTGCAATGTCACCCCCCCCCCCCAGTATTTATCGTTTGTATTGGAAATTGTTTATTGTGTTGTATTTTTACTGTCTTGTATTTAATGTCTTGTATTTAATGACTGTTTGCGGACTAGCACATGTTTGCACAAGTGCACTTTGTTTTTGTATTGAGTATTGTTCTATGTAGCACCTTTGGTCCTGGAGGAACGTTATTTCGTTTCACTGTGTACTGTACTGTATATGGTTAAAATGACAATAAAGACTACTTGACTACTTGACTTGACGCAGTATCGGGCGAGTTGAGTCTACACCGTCCTCATGTGTATTTTAAGACCACAGTCCGTCGCGAGGAGGGAGGTTCACAGTCACAGATCAGTTCGTTCAGTGTTTGTTTCTCTTAGAAAATTCAAGGATGGCAGAAGTGGCTCCAGCCTCGACCGCTGCCGCGCCGGCTAAAGCGCCCAAGAAGAAAGCTGCCGTTAGACCCAAGAAAGCGGGACCCAGCGTCGGTGAGCTTATCGTTAAAGCTGTTTCTGCTTCCAAAGAACGGAGCGGCGTGTCTCTCGCCGCGCTGAAGAAAGCTTTGGCTGCTGGCGGTTACGACGTGGAGAAGAACAACTCTCGCGTCAAGCTCGCCATCAAGAGCCTGGTGACGAAAGGGACTTTGGTGCAGACCAAAGGCACCGGAGCGTCTGGCTCGTTTAAGATCAACAAGCAAGCGGAAACTAAGAAGAAGCCCGCCAAGAAAGCCGCGCCTAAGGCGAAAAAGTCCCCCGTTAAGAAGCCTGCCGCGGCTAAAAAGCCCAAGAAGGTCGCGGCAAAGAAGCCCGCCGCCGCTGCAAAGAAGTCGCCCAAGAAGGCGAAGAAGCCCGCTGCCGCCAAAGCTACCAAGAGTCCCAAGAAAGCGAAGAAGCCGGCCGCTCCGAAGAAAGCAGCCAAGAGCCCCAAGAAGGCAAAGGTTGCGAAGCCCAAGACCGCCAAGCCAAAAGCAGCAAAGGCGAAAAAAGCAGCCCCCAAGAAGAAGTAAACGTGCATGTTTTCATGTCTTGGTCTCCCCAAAAGGCTCTTTTAAGAGCCACCCACCTTTTTTTCTAAAGAGCGCTTTTCTTTAAACTCTAAATATTTTGTGTCGTTGGTGGATTTTAAGGTGCAGTTTCATCCATTGCTCTACATTAAGTGCGTGGACATTGGGAAGAAAAATGACAACCTAAAACATTCATCCCGTCCTAAATACAGAAATACTGTGTAGAATAAGATTCTATTTTATATACGTATGTTTTATTTGCCCAAGTGTACTTTATTAAAATGGAGAATGAAAAGTCAATACACAAGCATTTCAAGCAATCCATACTCATAACATTACAATATCAATATGACGGTAAAACAACATATATATAACTTTATATATCTATTAGGGTCCAACGAAAATCAGTTTTTCTTACTGTATCCATAGTAAACATGTTGCATTTCATTATTCACAGAAATATTGTATATAATAAGATTTTATTGTATGCTATGAATACATTAGTCTGCCTATCTCTCCTCTCCTTGTCATACATGTACGTAGCTTGAATAACTTGAGTACATTTCTACATTAAATTAAAGTGCATACATATAGAAAAACATTATTACGAGAGGGAGTTTTGTAGAGTAAACGCGCGTAAAACATTTTGCATCTCATTCAACATATGGACATGTACACAGTAATATTCTATTGTATGCTATATTTTTTAATTTGCCAATCTCTCCTGTCCTTGTCATACATATGCGTGTACCCTGAATAGCTTAGAACAGTGGTTCTCAAACTGTGGTACGCGTACCACTGGTGGTACGCAGAGCACCCCGCGGTGGTACGCCAGATGAATTTGGAAAATAAAAGATGCTTTTTTTTTTTTTACACAACACATTTTTTTTATTAAAACAGAATTATGACAAGTCCTGAAATTCCGAAACTAAAAGGGATTACTCGTATTATGTGCGGAGAAAATGTCGCTAAACAGTTCGACCTGGTGCATCTTTCAAACGACACGGTCACTCGTAGAATTGATGAAATGGTGGACAACGTCAGACAAACATTGACCGAGAGAATTAAAATGAGTAAATGCTTCTCACTGCAGTTAGATGAATCCATAGATGTCGCATATTTAGCCAACTTGCTCGTTTACGTGCGATATGAGTATGAGGGTATGTCGCACGAAGACTTTTTGTGCTGTAAACCAACCACTACCAACACGAACTACAGGAGAACTACATTATAACATATGTGTGTAATGAGCAGGGTTGCCAAATGCGTGAGACACACGCATTTGACCGTCTTCACACGCCACACATCCGATTTCTCACGTCGACAAAAAAAAATCTAGTTTATTTACCTCTGATCCACATCTATGATTCAATGAGTTACTAGTTCGCTCTGGCGCCAACCATCGTGATCAACTTAAACTTGCCAAACAGCTTTTTCTTTTTTTTTTTTTTTGGGGGGGGGGGGGTAGTAGGTGGTACGTGGAGGTTTTTCGTTTGACAGTTGGTGGTACTTTGTCTAAAAAGTTTGAGAACCACTGGCTTAGAAGATTTCTAAAACTTTATTCAATATTGAAATGCATATACGAAGGACAACAAGAAAAGACGTGCCACATGGAGTGTTGCAGGGGAAAGAGATGGAGGCTGGCTTTGGATGTCGACCGCTTCGGGTTGGTTATTCGTCATGCCTTCTTTAAGCCAATAGGAGAGCAGCTTATTTAGCTATATCTCCAGCGCTCTTTGAGCAGGCGTGATTATTTCGTCTTTGCTTACAGCGCTGTGGTTGACATTATGAGTGGCAGAGGCAAGACCGGTGGTAAGGCTAGGGCCAAGGCCAAGACTCGTTCGTCTCGCGCCGGACTGCAGTTTCCTGTGGGCCGTGTACACAGGCTTTTGCGCAAGGGTAACTACGCCGAGCGCGTCGGTGCCGGTGCTCCCGTCTACTTGGCTGCCGTGTTGGAGTATCTAACTGCTGAGATTCTCGAGTTGGCAGGCAACGCCGCCCGCGACAACAAGAAGACTCGTATCATTCCTCGTCACCTGCAGCTCGCCGTGCGTAACGACGAGGAGTTGAACAAGCTGTTGGGAGGAGTGACCATCGCTCAGGGTGGCGTGCTGCCCAACATTCAGGCTGTTTTGCTGCCCAAAAAGACCGAGAAGACCGTTAAATCCAAGTAAATTTCCCTTCTGTTTTCAGAATCCAACGGCTCTTTTAAGAGCCACCCACATCGACTTATGAAGTGCAACTTTTCATTCATGCAGATTTTAGTATGTGCTCTTGTCATTATTGGATGCTGCTGTTTCACGTCTAAGCATTCGCACACTTCGTTTAAATGCGCACAATCACTCAGTAATGTTGCATATGCACATATGAATTTATACGTGTGCATAAAGACAGACATGATGTTGCTCCTATGAACAGAATATAGGACAGTAAGCATAAGCTGCTGGCAACTAATGATGAAAGCCAGCATGTTGGTACCATGATCCTACATTTCTCACCTGCTAGAGACATAAAATAACAGTGTTATACCTGCAGAGTCTGTTTTTAAGCAGATTGTATGCGAATTAAGGAGACTGATTATGGTACATCATGGGCAGAAAAATCCAAACAAAGTCTTGCCGTGAACCCGCCTGAACCCGCGTTTTTTTAATGTGCGCGCTCTAGAGTACGGGCCAATTGTCGAGCGGTGACGCACACTTGATTGTCCAATGGATGGTCTTCGTGTTGAAGACGCCCAATGAGCGCTGGTCGTCGTTAGGGCTTAAAAAGGACGTCGCCTTACTAGGTTCCTATTCTCGTTCCTCCTTGTTGGTGAACAGTCGACTTCTGTCACTATGGCACGAACCAAGCAGACCGCCCGTAAATCCACCGGTGGCAAAGCCCCGAGGAAGCAGCTCGCCACTAAGGCTGCTCGCAAGAGCGCGCCGGCCACTGGCGGCGTGAAGAAGCCTCATCGTTACAGGCCCGGTACTGTCGCTCTGAGGGAGATTCGTCGTTATCAGAAATCTACTGAGCTGCTGATCCGTAAGCTGCCTTTCCAGCGCCTGGTGAGAGAAATCGCTCAGGACTTCAAGACCGATCTCCGCTTCCAGAGCTCCGCTGTCATGGCCTTGCAGGAGGCTAGTGAGGCATACCTGGTTGGTCTGTTCGAGGACACTAACTTGTGCGCCATCCACGCCAAGAGAGTCACCATCATGCCCAAAGACATCCAGCTGGCCCGTCGCATTCGCGGAGAGCGTGCTTAAACAGCGCTCGGAGTAAAAGCCCCAAAAACACAAAGGCTCTTTTCAGAGCCACCTAATTGTTTCACTGCAAAATGAGCAAGTTCACTCAGCAGAGGAATGATTGTCTGAAGCTAAATAAGACTTAAACCATGAAATTGCTGTTTTCACATCTATCTAGTATGAATGAATTATTTTGATCAGCATTGCTATGTTGAGGCCTAAACCCTCACTGAAAGATTTCCTTTAACTGGTTCTGAATCAGGTATTCATGAGCTTAGTTGTTAAAACCTTTTCTCAGATCTTTGAAATAAATGGCCTGTCAAGTTTAGTCGTTTTGATAAGTGGTAGGATTACTGCTCATTTGAATGATTTGAATATATAGCAAATGTTCAGGAAAGAGTTTTTTTTATTTAGTAAAGGATCAATTGCTATAGGGAGAATTGTTTTTGAGAAAGTGTGTAGGCAACAAATCTGGTAAGCAGGATAAGAGATGAGCCCTTCAATTTAAAATGATGTGTCCTTGGTGTCATTTCCAACATACATAGATTCACCATAGACACCAGTGATCGAGTTCTTATACGCAACAAAATTCACATGAAGCAACTGTACAGGGAAGCCTTGGTTCAATACGATCTATATATTGCACAATACATAATTATTCATTTTTGTAAAACAAGAGTTTTGTTTTTACAGTGAACAGCATTTTCTTTTGTGGACAATAAATATTATGTTTATAGAGGTTTTGTGAATTGGGTTTTGATGAAGAAGGAAGACGACAAAAAACAAAGAACACAATAACATTCCTAACCATTCATAAATGACCCATTGAATCAGAGATGTCAGGAGCAATAGTTGGTTTTACAGAACCACTGTTGAAAGAATAAGAATGAAAGTGAAAATTATTTTGTAATATTAATTATCACTGTTAGTATGTTTTGTTTGTGTCCATGTCAGCAAATGTGTACGTGAAATCTGAGAAACCAAGATATGACAGAAAACAAATTATGAAAAGTTATCCACAAGATAGCAGACAGCTGAACTCTTACAATAACAGTAAATCCATTAAAATAATACGGGGAGGCCTTCTCATTTGTTTACCCCTCACCTTCTGTATTGTGTTCTGGGGGGTATTCCAAGAAGCGGGTTTAACAAACTCTAAACTTAACCCTGAACTCGGAGTTGTCTTACCCCGATCTGACATACTCAGAGTTTTCGGTTCCAAAACGGCGGATCGGAGTTAAAGTAATCAGGATCGCTCAACTCTGAGTAGCTTAACCCAGACAGAAGCGCGTTCACGCGTAACTATGAAAGGCATTCTTAATGGAACGCAGATAAATAGGATTTATCATAGACTTAAACGCGAACATCGTATTTCACACCACTGTAGCTTGAAATATTAATGACTGCGTATGCAGAATATTTAGATATTATTAAACGTAAATGTAATACTGCGGTAGCTGCTAGAGAAAGGCAGTCAGCATGTCAAAAAATTGCCAACAGAGTTAATGCGTGAGTGAAGGGTGCGATTATATTATTATTTTCTCCACCTTTATAATACTGTATTGAGTTTTTCAATATTTTTTTATTGAACACTTACTAATTCCAGGTCTAATCTGAGTGGTGTGAAACACACATGGCATCAGATAAAAATGAAGTATAAGAATATTGTACAAAGTGGTATGGCTGTACATAACTATATCTTATTCTTAAAATATAAAATATATTTATTCACAGGAAAAATGAAATAATGAAACATAACAGTGAATTTGACTGTAATGTATATTAAAAGGTTACAGGGTGGATGGTGGGGTGGGTGGTGGTGCATGATTTAATGTGGAAAGCAGTGATTGCAGATGGAGTCTCTGACAACTCCACCATCTCTGTTGTCACCCACATGCATGTAAGGTTCCTCATCTGTGGGCATGTCAGAGATGGTAGGCTGTTGCTCTTCCTGGATGGTTGCAATGTTGTGTAATACCACATATGCCATTATTATGTGGCACGCCCTATCAGGGGTTACTCTGAGCCCCTTCAGGCACTGGAACCTGGCCTCGAGGATTCCTAGGGTCATTTAAATTCTTGCCCTGGTTTTGCTGTGGGCCTGATTGTAGCGGGACTGTGGTCCAGGTGCAGGATCTGAATAGGGAGTCATAAGGTAGGCCTATAGGACAGGCAGGGATACCCTCTGTCTCCATGAAGGAGGCCGTCATGTCCTATAATCACACTAGGGTTTGCAATGATTTAACTATTACACTGCATGTGAACAACTAGCAAAACTACCGTAGGCCTACTCTGTTCAGATTTGTTGTACAGTGTGGAATCATACATGGATCCTGGCCATCTGGCTTCAACATTTGTGATGAGGTGGGAAGCATCACATATGATCTTGATGGGAAGAACGGTCAGTTACAATAGCTACGTTATTTTTGTTACCATTAAAGATAAGTACATTATTCATTAAGGATGATAAAGGTTAGTACCTGTACATTAATGCTATGGATGAATTTTCATGTTCTAATGGTGCTGGAATAGGTAGCATATGTAGGTTCCATCAATACAGCCAATCACTCTAGGAAATCCTTAAAATGTAAATGGAATGAAGTTCGTTATATATTGCTTCTCCTTTGCTTAATTTCTTTATTTTCCGTGTGAAATAAAGACAAACCAATGATGCTGTGGAATTCCTCTTTGATGTCCATAACTGGCTTAAGCCCAGGAAACACCACAAAACCGGGCACTAGTCATTTTCATGCCGGACATAGTTTTCGGACAGACCGACTGTGTTGTCGAGTGTTTAGTAAATGTATTTGAATATGGTGACTGTACCTTTAAGAGATACAGCCACACTATGTCATGTGATTAACCAGGAAGCTAGGTGGAGAATGAGTGTTTGAGTGTTATCAATGTGCTCAGTTAATCCAGTCACATCTGCATTCATCTTCGCTCTAAATGTGGCATCGTGGGTATGTTATGTTTAATTTCATTATAGAGTATTATGTTCACAGTATTTCTAGTTTGTTAAGTTGACTTAGATCATTTCTAATGTTCCTATGCAAGATTAAGGTATTAGTTTACCGCTGATTCATAATCAGACCAAGCTACTGTAATAAACTAGTTAAGAGTATGGTTATAAATATACTTTAAATATTACATGTCACTGGGTTGAGTTGAATTGTGTTAAAACTGTAACAGTTGAGAGTCATGTGCAGTATCATTTAATTTACTTTGATTAATCATCTTACACTGAATAAGTGATATATCTTTTTGTGTGTTTAGTTTTACACTTCCTTGATGTCAATAAACCTGTGGATAAGAAGACAACATTCCTCAGAGTCTTGATATTCAAGAAGAGTTAACTGACTGTCTAGATGCATTGCTGCATGCACCGAGGGCAGTACACCGACACAGTAGCTTTGCTGACAGATTCCGCATCTCCTACACTATAAAGAAAACTTCCACTAGCAAAAAACGAAGACCGATATATAACTATCTGGAGAGAATTTAGGGCTGATCCGCGATGTGTAATATTTGAAATGTTATTATAATAATAAAGTAATGGATGTAAGTAATGGGTTGTGCTGAAAACGATAACGTTCATTAAAAAAATAATCCGAAAATGATAGTAGGCCTATGTCTATTCGGGGTTTTATAAGGCGTTCCCGACGAAGAACTCAGCAAATAAACTGAGCTTCAATATCCACATGATCTTCGAGGAAAAGACACGTCATGATGACGTGTTTGTAACTCTGGGTCAGGTCCAAGTTAACCTGCCAGCGAGCAGGTTAGCTTCAGAGCATAAGTTGCTATAGTAACTGACTCCGGTTCTCTCTAAGCTCAGTTTCTGGAACAGAAAACCTCGAGTTTCCGTGAACTCTGAGTTAACTTACCCGGGTTTTCTCGCTTAACCCGCTTCTTGCAACACCCCCCTGTACTTTGAATTGATGTGTTTGAAAACTGCTAATATTATTGCCTTATTATTCTTCATTCTATGTAAAAAAAAAAATCTAAAGAACATTTTGAAGTTCTATTTTAAAAATAAGGAGTAAAGGATTTTATATGCTGTGATTCTATAAGTTATGGAGGGCTGTACAAAGAATTTACAACTAATGAAATGTAACAAATGGAAATCATGTCAATGTGGGCAATGGACATTACAACATAATAGTCTGCAAGATGATGTGATGTGCTTGGCTAGAGCAGAGCCTATAGTCAAATATATATTATATATGTCACATAGCCTAAGCATATTAACACAAGGCTAATGGGGGTGTGTTCAGCATGTACCCACCTTTAAAGTACCGAGGAAAGAGAAGATGGAAATATCCACTGTACATGGACCATAAGATTTAAATACCTCTTTCAGTGAAAAGTGTGGGTGGCTCCTAAAAGAGCCTTTGGGTTGGTTAAGTTGCACTATTCGGCCATTTACTTGTTTTATTCAGGAGTGTTTGTGTAAATTAGTGTACTAGAACAAACTTATTTAACAATATGTATGCTTAATGAACACTCTAATACAATGTACCTGTGTAAAGAATAATAATAAACAATGTCAATGTGTATGAATGTGTGTGTTATATGGCAGATGGCAGTTCCTTTGTTACAACCTAACCCACTACCAGGGAAGGTTACAACACATGCTGGGGTAAATTGTAACAACAAAACAAGCAACAGAGGCCACACCATGCAATATGCTTCAAAAAGAGGTTTTTGAAATAAAATAATGAAAGAACAATCCAGAACAATATCTCTCTCTCTGTGACTGACCATAACTCGTATCCACTTGGCTTTGTTCAAGTGTGTGTGTATGTGTGTGTATGTGTGTGTGTGTGCTTAATGAACACTCTAATACATTGTACCTGTGTAAAGAACATGGAGGTCAAATAATAAGCAATGTCAATGTGTGTGTGTGTGTGTGTGTTATACGGCAGATACCATGTGTCTTCACAACTGATCTGACTGACTTGCCCTTCTTTGTGACCTCAGCAGATGCTTTTTAAAAAAAATATTTGCAGGCTCACCACTGTCAGTCTTTCTTTTTCACTGCCTAGGCATTCTGTAAAATAATTAAAATCAAAAATGTTTTCTTAGTAAGGTGATGGTTGTAACACTTTATAAAGCTGTGTTACAACCCACCCCACCCCTGTCTGCCATTGTTTAGCTAACTGTATTTGCAAGGTGATTAACTGTTGAAATTAACAGTGCAAAAATGCATCACAATTTACCAGAGAAACTAGTTTAATGTAATAGAATTCACATGGTTTTATCTGCAACAGTATAAGTACTAAACAAAAAATAAAGTCTTGATTCAGAAATTTATTTCTTACCTCGAAATCAATTTTTTTTTCTTCATGGAATCTGCATGTGCCTGTTTCCATCCTTGATATTTACCATATGGGACCAGGGAGAAATTGGGTAAATACCGGAATGATCATATGACTAATATCTGATCCATGATCGGTGGAGTTGATGGTGTTACAACTCTACCCCTGTAGTATATTAAAAATACTGTCCTTTCTCACACGTCAACATGCAGGTGTATTTGAACACACACGCACATATACTCAAGCTGAGATACTGAAAAATAAAACGTACAGCAGTGAATCGATTTTAACTACAATTACTTGCATTTTCTTGATTTTTTTATTGTGCAAACACATTCGCGAGGGAAAAACTCTTTGGGTGAAAGTGTGGGTGGCTCTTAAAAGAGCCTTTGGGTTGGTTAAGTCGCACTATTCGGCCATTTACTTGGAGCTGGTGTACTTGGTGACGGCCTTTGTGCCCTCAGACACGGCGTGTTTGGCCAGTTCACCGGGAAGCAGCAGGCGCACGGCGGTCTGGATCTCCCTGGAGGTGATGGTAGAGCGCTTGTTGTAGTGGGCGAGACGAGAAGCCTCACCAGCGATGCGCTCGAAAATGTCATTGACGAAAGAATTCATGATTCCCATCGCCTTGGAAGAGATACCGGTGTCGGGGTGGACCTGCTTCAGAACTTTGTACACGTAGATAGCGTAACTCTCCTTCCTGGTCTTTCTGCGCTTCTTGCCTCCTTTACTGGCCGTCTTGGTCACGGCTTTCTTAGATCCCTTCTTCGGGGCGGACTTTGCTGGCTCAGGCATGATGCTCGGTGATGAGTGAAACACCGTTGAATGAACAACAACTCCAGCACCTCCTACATTAAGAGTTTGGTATTCTAATTAGGTCACGCCCTCCCTCCACGGTCATGACTAAGCATCATTGGTCAAAAACAAGCCCTCCTCTGACAGGACCTCCTATCGTGGCTCCGCCACCCCACTGTGCCGTAGCGTTTACCTCTTAATCCCGCCCAGCCATTTCTGCCTTCAACTTTCAAACGAAAACTATGATAGAGCATCAAAATCTGTTTAGTTCTGCTTGCGCAAGGAATTTCTAGCTTTTCATTTTATTAGACTAAAATTCTTTGGATGTGGTTCTAAACTAGCTAGGTCATAACTTTGATTATCATTACAAAAAAAAAAAAATCTTTATTTGTATAGTATCTTTCATAGATACATGAAACTCAAAGTTCTTTACAAAATAAATAAAAAACATAAAAAACCTAAAGAAAAAAGGAAACAAACATAATAAAATAATATAATAAAATGACAAATTTATTAAAATAGACAAAGTAATGTAATAAAGTAAATAAGACGACTTAAAATAATTAGAACAGACATAGAATGTTAAATAATGTCATAACGTCATAAAATTATTTACCATTAGAGTTTCAATAATGCAGTTTCATTGCATTATTTTGTCATAAAGCGTCTCCATTTATTTTACAAAACGTGTTTCAGGATTCGGAGACTACAACGTGCATTTTAAATTGTGGCAAATACTGGTATTACACGGCAAAGTCGGACATTTTGTGTGATAAATTGTGTGTACGGTTTATCTGGGGAAATAACAGAAGTAGACTGAGTGAATGTATAAAATGAGGAATGATGTACGCTTCGGAGCTGTAGAAATTGGAAGACAGTTAAAGATCGTCTTTACAGAATAAATAAATAAAAAACATTAAAAGAACCTAAATAAATTAGTATATGGGGACTTTCAGTTTAAATATAGGAATCAGAACCTTGATTGGTGTACATCTTTAAATTGTAATTAGAAAACTGCACACATCTTTGGTGTTAGCGGGTCAAAAACATCATCCAATGTTGTTAGTCACCCCTTATAACAGTAGCCTATGTATTTAAATGCACATAAAGACCTTTTTCAATGTTATTTTGTTCCATTCACTTTCTCAGAATAGAACACTGGTTTTAAATGAACAAAATTTTACATTCACCATAGTGAGGAAAATGAGTCTAATAATCTAATATCTAGTCAAGTCAACTCAAATTTATATATATAGTGTATACGTATGTTATATGTGTAGGATCACTCACGTTTAAATAATTGGCACTTGTGGTTACTAGTTAGGTCATAACGCTGTTTTTTATTGCATTATTTCGTCATAAAGCGTCTCCATTTATTTAATATGTCCATTTATTTAAATGTTTTAGGATTCAGAGACTACAACGTGCATTTAAAAACTGTTGTAGTACACGGCAACGTCGGACATTGTGTGTGATAAATGGTGTAGAAATTATCTGGGGGTTCATGTAACAGAGTTCATGTAGCCTATAAAATGAAATGGTATAAAGCGTATGCTGTTTTAATATTGTAATGTTTGACATTATGGATTTTGCAATGATTGTGTATTGACCCTTCCATAATTTTAATAAAAGTACCTTCAAAAAGCAAAGTCGGACAAAACGTTCTCTGTGCGCGTTTAAGTAATTGACGCTTGTGGTTACCAGTAAACGCATGAAACAGCTCTTTAAATGAGTATATGGGTGGCTCTTAAAAGAGCCGTTGGTTTCGTGTCGAGTTGAGCGTTTAACCTCCGAATCCGTACAGAGTGCGTCCCTGGCGTTTCAGAGCATAAACCACATCCATAGCGGTGACGGTCTTTCTCTTGGCGTGTTCGGTGTAGGTAACCGCGTCCCTGATAACGTTCTCCAGGAACACTTTGAGCACACCACGGGTCTCCTCGTAAATCAGACCGGAGATACGCTTGACACCGCCACGACGAGCCAGACGGCGAATTGCGGGTTTAGTAATGCCCTGGATGTTGTCACGGAGAACCTTGCGATGACGCTTAGCGCCTCCTTTCCCAAGACCTTTACCACCCTTACCTCTTCCAGACATCGCTAAACGTTTCTTTAACTACTTACGGAAAAGAGAAACAATAAAGCTGCAACACCCAGCGCGCCTCTGTTATACTTCTCTACAGGACCTCTTTGAAGACACTGGCGCACTGGAGGAGGCGGAGCTAAATGCCACGTTCCTCCAAAGCCTCCAGCACCACATTTAGACCAACTGGAACAAGGACTCCATGCTAAGTCACAAAAAGTACAATTTTACAATTTGAGATAGTTTAGGCAAGCACAACAAACAGCAAATAAAAGGGAAAAGAGAAAGCAAAGAAAGACAGCAACAGCCGGCCTACAACTCTTACTGTTACTACTACTGCTAATAACAAGAATAAGACTTGGCATAGAAGTACACTATATTGCCAAAAGTATTTGCTCACCCATCCAAATGATCAGGATGAGGTATTTCAATCACTTCCTTGGCCTCAGGGGTATAAAATTAAGCACCTTTGCATGCAGACTGTTTTTACAAAGTATTTGTGAAATAATGGGTTGTTCAATGAATCCAGCATGAAATTGTAATAGGATGCCACCTGTGCAACAAATCCAGTCCTGAAATGTCCTTGCTCCAAAATATTCTGCAGTCAACTGTCAGCTGTATTATAAGAAGATTGAAGTGTTTGTGAACCACAGCAACTCAGTCACTAAGTATTATTTTTTATTATTATTTTTTATTTATTTAACTTTATTTAACCAGGAAGGTCCCATTGAGATTAAAATCTCTTTTTCAAGGGAGTCCTGGCCAAGATAGGCAGCAACAAAATACAAATAAAACACTGTTGCAAAGAATTACATGGTTAAAATACATGTTCAAAAGACAAAAGTTAAAATATATATTCGTAGAATAATTAAGATTTTACAAATAGGTTAAGTAAAACAAGTACAAATTATGGAATTAGCCACAAAAGTTTGCAGTTTTAGTTTGAAAGCATTCAAAGAAATTAATTCTGTCAGTTTCCAATCTTTCTGTAACCTATTCCATGAGGAGGGCGCAGAGTAAACAAAAGCCTTTTTCCCCAAATCAGTGCGGGCATAAGGGATAGGAAGTAGCAGCTGATTCTGAGATCGAAGTAAGTAAGGAATATCGCTTCTCAGTGTAATTAAACCGCAAATATAGGTTGGCAGTAGCCCAAGTAATGCCTTGTAAATAAAAGTGTACCAGTGACAGGATCTACGGATGGACAAAGCAGGCCACCCCACCTGAACATATAGATCACAGTGATGAGTTGATACCTTACAATTGGAGATAAACCTAAGAGAGGCATGATAAACAGTATCAACCATCTGAAGACATTTTACAGAGGCATTCATATACAGCAAATCTCCATAATCCAATATAGTCAAGAAAGTTACTGCAACCAGACGCTTTCTTGCACTAAAAGAAAAACATAACTTATTTCGAAAATAAAAACCTAGCTTAAGCTTCAACTTCTTTACAAGGTATTCCACATGTGGTTGGAAAGTAAGAGAATCATCAAGAAGAAGACCCAGGTATTTATAAGTGTGCACCAACTCTATTTTATGTCCCTCCAGACTGAGTACTGAGGGAGTTTGTTCTTGCTTCATCCTGGAGTTTGAAAATACCATTAACTTAGTCTTATCTGCATTGAGAACAAGTTTTAAGTTAATTAATAAATGCTGGACAGCAACAAATGATTGTTGCAGGGATTCAAGAGTCTGAGATAGAGTTGGACCACAACAATAAATAACCGTGTCATCAGCATAAATATGCAAATTTGCACCTGGCACATTTAGATCTAGGTCATTGACGTAAATAATGAATAAAAGAGGACCTAGTATAGATCCCTGGGGCACCCCCTTGTGGACAGTAACAAAATCAGAACATAGATCATCATGTTTGATGCACTGTGTTCTATTACTAAGGTAATTTGTGAACCAGGCGACTGCATTCTCTGAGAAACCTGACTGGAGGAGTCTAAGTTTTAATATATCATGATCCACAGTGTCAAAAGCTTTCGATAAATCAATAAAGAGTGATGCACAATATTGTTTCTTATCAAGTGCCACAGAAATATCATTAACCACCTTCATTGCAGCTGTGATGGTACTGTGTTTTTTTCTGAA
This sequence comes from Brachyhypopomus gauderio, assembly GCF_052324685.1. Lineage (NCBI taxonomy): Eukaryota > Metazoa > Chordata > Actinopteri > Gymnotiformes > Hypopomidae > Brachyhypopomus > Brachyhypopomus gauderio. The sequence continues at coordinate 358,054 of NW_027506977.1, read as the reverse complement.
GCCTGATTGGTACTTTGATAATATATTGTTATGATGTAAATACTCCTTTACCTGCTCACTCACTAAAGCTTCCAGAATTTTAGCTAGCACTGACAATTTGGAGATTGGCCGATAATTCGTCAGCACCACTGGGTCACCGCCTTTTAATAAGGGAAAAACAAAGGCTGATTTCCACACTGACGGAATTTGATTTTTTTTTACTGTGAGGTTAAAAAGGATAGTAAGAGGCTCTGCTATAAAATCAGCTGCCATCTTGAGAAATAACGGCTCTAACAAATCAGGTCCACTAGACTTCCTATGATCTAAAGCTACAAGGGCCTTATGGACTTCACTAACAGTAAAAGGAGCAAAATTGAATTGCTCCCCAGTATAAACTGGGTGATAAGAACAAGGGGTCACTGAATTAGCTTTAACTGAGTCAAATAAGAAGCCAGAAGAAATAAAATGCTTGTTAAAACAATTCAGCATTTCCATCCTGTCATAGACAGGAACAGAATCCATCAGAACATATGAAGGGAGAATCTGGGAGTCCTTACTGACTGAGAGAGAATTTATGACTTTCCAGAATTTCCGAGGATTATTTAAGTTCTCAGTGGTCACTGACAAATAATACTCTGATTTAGCTTTCTTGATTAAAAAAGAGCATTTGTTTCTTAGTTGTCTAAAAACCAACCAATCACTGACGGAGCCAGTTTTTCTAGCCTTGGCCCAGGCCAGGTTACGCTCATGAATAAAATCTGCTAATCCCGGGGAAAACCAGGGATTCTCTCGGCCCTTAACCCTGAGTCTTCTGAAAGGGGCATGCTTATTTACAATTTCCATAAGACAATCCCTAAAGAATGTCCAAGCTGTTTCTACATCAGGGATCAGATGTATTTTCTTCCAATCAACAGCAGACAAGTCATGATGATATGCTTGCTCATTAAAATGTTTCAAACTCCTCTTATAAATTACACGAGGTTTAAATTTGGGTATTCTGGTATCTCTAGTGACAGCAACAACACAGTGATCGCTTGAGTCATTGCAAAAGACACCCAGAGATGAGAATTTATGGGGTACATTTGTCAAGATCAGGTCAATCAAGGTGGAATTCTCCGGGTTTTTAGGGTTTGGCCGTGTGGGTAAGTTGACCAACTGAGTAAGATTCATAGAGTCACAAAAAGACTTCAAATCTTCTGATACAGGCTTAAACCAATCCCAATTCAAGTCCCCAAATAAAACAAGTTCACCATAATTTAATCTGGATAGTTGTTTTAAAGAATGTAAGGCTTCCTTGGCAGCAGATGGAGGCCTATAACATCCAACAACAGTTATACAAAGTCCTTTGGCAATTTCCAAATTTATTGCCAACAGTTCCAGTTGTTTGCAGATTGATTCAGATAGAACAACTGAAGAGTCAAACCTTGATTTAACATATATGGCAACACCACCTCCCTTTGAAGGCCTATCGGTGCGATAAACATTGTACCCAAATATGTTAATATCATCATCAGCAATGGATTTAGTTAACCAGGTTTCAGAAATTACAACAATGTCTGCACCAGTTGATTTAACCCAAAAGTAGTAGGCCAGGTAAACTGATGGAGCAGGTTCAGCGGATGCTGAAGCACATTGTGTAAAGAGGACATCCAAAATGCATGTGGCCTTCAGATTAACTCAAGAACAGTGTGCAGAGACCTTCATGGAATGGGGTTCCATGGCTGAGCAGCTGCATCCAAGCCATACATCACCAAGTGCAATGCAAAGCATCAGATGCAGTGGTGTAAAGCACTCCACCTCTATACTCTAGAGCAGTCGAGGCGTGTTCTCTGGAGTGACAAATCACGTTTCTCTATCACGTTTCTGGCAATCTGATGGACCAGGCCTTCTGCTCCAACATCAGTATATGACCTCACAAGTGCGCTTCTGGAAGAATGATCAAAATCTCCATGAACACACTCCTAAACTTTGTGCACAGCCTTCCCAGAAGAGATGAAGCTGTTCTAGATGCAAAGTGTGGACCAACGTCAAATTGAACCCTATGGATTAGGAATGAGATGTCACTTAAGCTCATATGTGAGTCAAGGAAGGTGAGCGAATACTTTTGGCAATATAGTGTAGATCCTCAGCACTGGGAACTAGAGTTTCAAACATCTACGTTAGAGGAGTCCTGCTGTAAAATGGAGAAATTCTTTCTTTAAAATGAGAAGTCTGAAACCTGTTCCTCAGGGCAACCTGAACACAGCTCAGGAAATTTTTTTTATAATAATAAAAACTTTGTAAAATTACAGACATTATTTGTGTTTAAAAGTGTTTAAATCAAAGCTCAAGTTAATTAAAGGTTAATTAAATGCTAGTTTACAGCCCCGGTTCTGGACTGCTTTGCTTGGGGGGGCAGTAAAACATAATGAGGGGGCATGTTGATAGTCATGTTTATGAAGCCAGAAATATATTCAAGGCTTGATTTGTGCATGAATGATGACTATTGATACTGGCTTAAAGTGATGTATTAGGTAAAGAAATAAAAATGCACATTTTCGAACTTAAAACTTAAAACACAATGATTAAAAAATACATGTTGATTATGTAAATGGTGAACAAAGATTATCTAATTGTATTTCATTTCAATACTGCCATTACTAATAGAACAACTCTATTTCTTGAAAGGCTGACAAATGTACCTATACGCAGACTGAGAATATTCAAACATGGAAATAGGAATGAGTGAGAATATTTATATTACTGGGAAATTAAAATATAAAGAAAACAAAAGAATACAAATTCTGTTATAAAAGGGAGTATTCGTCACATTTCTATTTTGAAAAAGAAAAAAATATGAAAGTACATAAAATAAGAAATCTATCTTATGCACTTTAATGGTAAAAAATCTGGTAAAGTATTGAAGTTTTTATTGATGTTATGAAACGTACTGGTACAATGCGGTATTTATGCACAGTATAACAATACTGGCTGTGATGGCGAGGAATCGTTTAAACCAGGTATGTCAAAGTCAAAAACACAAAGGGCCAAAAAAACTAATTTGCTACAAGCCGAGGGCCGGACTGGTTCAATGTTTATTAAAACATATTGAAATGATTGCACATAGCCTATTGAACCAAGACCTAACACAGTGTATATTATTTAATGTTTAAATGAATAAAGCACTATTTTCTTATGGATCTGTCAATAATTTCAAGTGAAAACATTTTTCAACAGGCAAACAGATAAAAGCAAACTTCCTTCAAAGAAAAATCACATGAAGACACACAGAAGACACACAGGTTTACCTTTTACCTCCGTGAACATGTACTCTGCCTCCCACCTGGCTTGAAACCCGTTCTCAGTGTCCACCTTACGTTTAGTCATTTTTGAGAAGGGGGATAGCTGAACGTTGATGTCTGCTCTGACTGCTGATTTAGGTTTATACTTTCGCGAGTGACCATAGTGCGCGACTCCGAATTTTAATGTTGCTTTGTGTTGCAGGTTTGAAAAGTGCTGCAATTTAGGCTAAAGTACTTGAAAATGTTTTGAATTGTAACTACTTCGTTTCACAACAAATATCTGTCTGACTGAACAGTTCTCTTGTATTAGGTTAACAAATACGAGCCTCTTGTAATTCCAGGACGAAACATGAAAGAACGTGAAGACGTTAAGATTGGGGAAAATAAACAACCATTAAATAATGTGAATAAAAAGCGAATTATTTCGAATCATTTCGAGTATATGTATAAATATTTAACATATTTAAGTTTAACGTGCTGGAAAATATTGAAATGGACCTTTAAAGTGACGTACAAGTGCTTGAATTCCACCTTAAAAAGGTGTATGAACCCTGCAAACATGACTTTGTTCATTGCGCTGGCGGAGCCACTGCGATTACGTCATTTTTGCCGCGCGGACCCTCGCGACGCTTCGCGCTGCAGTGACTTCGCGGGCTACCGTTGCATTGTGGGGAATGTAGTGTTTGCGTACAAAACACCATCGGACGGCTGTGGCCTGCGGGCCGGTTCTAATAGTAATTCAATATCATCCAGGGGGCCATAGATAATCAATTCGCGGGCCGGATCTGGCTCGCGGGCCTTGACTTTGACATATGTGGTTTAAACCATGAGCCGCGACGGCTTGCACGGGGGAAAGAGCAGCCTCGCGCGGTGTCGTGCACCTCTCGAATTTTGCAACTTCGCGCGCGCCACGCCTCAGCGCAATGAACAATGTCATGTTTGCCGGGTTCATACACCTATACAAGGTGGAATTAAAGCGCTTGTACCTCACTTTAAAGGTCCAGTTCAATATTTCTCAACACGTTAAACTTAATTAAGTTAAATATTTATACATATACTCAAAATAATTCGCTTTTTAAATCACACTTTCAAAACGCCCAATCTTAACGTCTTCACGTTCTCTCATGTTTCGTCCTGGAATTACAAGAGGCTCGTATTTGTTAACCTAAGACAAGAGAACTATTCATTCAGACAGATATTTGTTGTGAAACGAAGTAGTTACAATATCAACATTTTCAAGTACTTTAGCCTAAATTCCAGCACTTTTCAAATCTGAAAAAGCAACATTAAAATTCGTCAGGTAAATGTTCATTCCCCTGTTTTTTATTACCACATATCGTTTCGGACAACACTGCGCGGCAAGTATTTAAACGCTTCCGCCGTTCGCGCAGGTTTAGGAGAACCAAGTTAGCCTAACCGCTAACGGCTAATAAAATAATTTAAGCAACACCTATGTAAGAGGTGAGTAACATTAAAGCAACGAAAAACCACAGTTAAGCAAATATTACCATGTGGAAGTCAGTTTAAACTCAGAAGAGTGTTTACCAGTATACCTGTCTTTCACTCACACTAACAGAACATATACTGCCGAACTGAACCGTTTGGGGCGGTCTGCCGATTTTTATATGACTCAAAGAGCCAATCAGGAATAAGCAAGGAAATATCTTCACGCTGTAAAGCAAAATGCATTTTTGTGATTGGTTCAGAGGTAATAAAAAAAAGCCGTTGCTTGCATTGTGCTTGGGGGGGCAAAGACACAATTTGGGGGGGCAATGCCCCCCTCTGCCCCCCCCTAGCGCCGGCCCTGCTAGTTTACTAGCTTAGCTAGCAGCATGACCAGATCTGTGCACATTTATCTTATACTCTTGGGATGTTAAATCAAGCTCCTACTTAATATTGCCTTTTATTTAAGTTTATATTGATGAAATAAAACTGTTAATGTATTCAGAATTGCATGTGTCTGTTATTAAGACGATGTCAAGTTTAAGCACCGGACCGCTTACACACACTCACCGTGAGGAAGGAAAAGCGCGCGGATTCTGTGTCCAGTGGCTCGAGCGGAAATGCACACAGTCCGACAGCTGGGGGGCGCTCACTTTCACTTCAATGCATTAGCTTTCATAAATGAGGCTGGATGGAATGTAGTGCCCTAAATTAGACCCTCCCCTAAACAATCTTTGCTTCAAAACCTTGATATCGATGCGAACTATACAGTAAGAGTCTTTGTCTGAGCACATTCTTGTTAACTAAACACATATGTTGGGATGTTTCCATACGTGGTCTATTATGAGTGAATTCCTGTTACAAGTGAGGTTAAAAAACCGAACACGAACAAGCCGAGGGCCGGACTGGTTCAATGTTTATTAAAACATATTAAAATGATTGCAAATAGCCTATTGAACCAAGACCTAACACAGTGTATATTATTTAATGCTTAAATTAATAAAGCAATATTTTCTTATGGATCTGTCAGTAATTTCAAGTGAAAATATTTTTCAACAAGCAAACATGAATAAAGTAATAAAGGTTTGAAAAGTGCTGGAATTTAAGCTAAAGTACTTGAAAATGCTTGAAATTGTAACTACTTCGTTTCACAACAAATAGCTGTCTGACTGAACAGTTCTCTTGTATTAAATACGAGCCTATTGTAATTCCAGGACGAAACATGAGAGAACGTGAAGACGTTAATATTGGGCGTTTTGAAAATAAACAACCATTAAATAATGTGAATAAAAAGCGAATTATTTCGAATATATGTATAAATATTTAACTTCATTAAGTTTAACGTGCTGGGAAATATTGAAATGGACATTGAAAGTGACGTACAAGTGCTTGAATTCCACCTTATAAAGGTGTATGAACCATTCAAACGTGACTTTGTTCATTGCGCTGAGGCGCGGCGCGCGCAGAGTACAAAATTCGAGAGACGCACGACCTCGCGAATCGACAGCGCGCGAGACGCTCGCGCACGAGCTGAGCCACTGCGATTACGTCATTTTCGCCGCGCTGACCCTCGCCGCTTGTGTGCGCTGCAGTGACTTCGCGGGCTACCGTTGCATTGTGGGGAATGTAGTGTTTGTGGGTGCAAAACACCAGCGGGCGGCTGTGGCCTGCGGGCCGGTTCTAATAGTACTTAAATATCATTCAGGGGGCCATAGATAATCAATTCGCGGGCCGAATCTGGCCAGCGGGCCTTGACTTTGACATATGTGGCCTAGGGATCATTTTTGTCGGGAATCGGCGAGTATTTACATGTATTTGATAGCGGCGTATCAGTACGCAGAGAGCTGCGTACACATGAGTACGCATTCCAGTGCATAGTTTTGCGTACGATTTCATACGCACGTAGTGTTTGTGCGTGCAAAACACCAGCGGGCCGGTTCTAATAGTAATTAAATATCATCCAAGGGGCCATAGATAATCATAGATAATCAATTTTTAAATTTTCTTATTTTTGAATATATTTATGGGCCAATTGTTTTGACCAAGCAACAGTTTAAGAACAAACCTAAACATAAAAGCACTAAAAAATAAGAAAATTTAAAAATACATTAAAATTAAGCGATTATGTTGGTCTTTTTAGTGAAGAATTCTGTCCGAATCCCACTGGCATTCGTTCAGGAAATGCGTCTCTCTCTCTCTCTCTCTCTCTCTCTCTCTACTCGCAAAACGTCAAATGTTTAATCTTTTTTAGCGTTTGCTTTAATATACTGTACAGAGTAGATACTACGATCAGTTTGGACACCTATAGCCTAGGGATAATTTTTGTCGGGAATCGGCGAGTATTTACATGTATTTGATAGCGGCGTAACATCAATTGTTTTGATCAAGCAGCAGTTTAAGAACAAACATAAAAAGCACTAATAGAAAATAATAAAATGTAAAAATACATAAAAAAATAAATAAAGCGATTATGTTGGTCTTTTTATTGAAGAATTCTGAGCGAATGCCCGTGGGATTCGGTCAGAATTCTTCAATAAAAAGCGTCTCTCTCTCTCTCTCTCTCTCTCTCTCTCTCTACTCGCTAAACTTCAAATGTTTAATCTTTTTTAGCGTTTGTTTTAATATATTTTACAGAGTAAAGACTATGATCAGTTTGGACACCTATAGCCTAGGAAACGTTTTTGTCGGGAATCGGCGAGTATTTACATGCGTTTGATAGCGGCGTAACATCTGTACGCAGCTCTCTGCGTACACAAGAGTACGCATTTCAGTGCAAAGTTTTGCGTACGATTTCATACGCATGGGGAATGAGACCGGGTTGCTCCACCACCTTACCAAAGTTTAACCAGTTTGTTAAGTGTGCAACAAGGGAGAATAAAGTCCTGGATCCTGGATAAAGTCCTGGATCTTCTGTATGCAAATGTAAAAAATGCATACAGCTCATCTGCACTTCCCCCACTTGGTAGGTCCGATCACAACTTGGTCCTGCTGACCCCCACATACCGACCAGTGGTCTTAAGACAGCCTGTGACAGTAAAGACCATCAGGAGGTGGACTCCAGAGGCAGAGGAGGCTCTGCAATTCTGCTTTGAGACCACAGACTGGGGAGTTTTGTATGAGTCAGCTGGAGAGGACATTAACAATGTGACGAACCGCATCACTGACTACATCAACTTCTGTACTGACACCATTGTTCCAGTCAGGCGGGTGCATTGTTTTCCCAACAACAAAGCATGGATCACCAGTGACATGAAAGAACTTTTAAATAAAAAGAAGCAGGCTTTCAAGCTGAGAGACAAAGATCTTCTTAGGAGTGTGCAAAAGCAGCTGAAGGTGAGACTGAGGGTGAATAAGGAGGCATACAAAAGGAAGCTGGAAGGCCAACTACAGCAGAACAATGCCAAGGAAGTCTGGTCAGGAATGAAGATGATCATGGGCTTCAGTTCACAACAACAAGTTGCTGGGGGTAGTCTGGACACAGCCAATGAGCTAAATGCTTTCTTCAATAGATTTAGCACACCCACACCCATCACCAGCAGCACCCTGTTCACACCCTTGTCACCTTAAACAGCTTTCTCATTCCTTTTCGCACCCCACCACTTCACAGCCATTGTCTGCAGACACACATCCACCTCCACCTTTGGAGGTGACCGCGTACCAGGTGAAGAGGCAGTTGGAGAAGCTGAAGCCAGGCAAAGCTGCAGGCCCTCATGGAATTGTCCCAAGAGTCCTGAAAGGTCTGTGCCTCTCAGCTGTGTGAGATCTGGTTCCTGTTCCAAAAAAAGTCTCAGACTTCCACTCTCAATGACTACAGACCAGTGGCTCTCACATCTCATGTCATGAAGGTCCTTGAAAGACTTGTTCTGACATATCTCAGACCTCAGGTCAGCCCTTTGCTGGACCCCCTGAAATTTGCTTACCAGCAGAAGATTTGAGTGGATGATGCTGTGATCTACTTACTGCAGAAGGCTCACTATCATCTTGACCAGACCAACACATCTGTGAGAGCCACCTTTTTGACTTTTTCGTCTCAAGTGCTTTTAACACTATTCAACCCATCAAACTGAAGGAAAAACTGATTAAGATGATGGTGGATAAGCCCATGATCCACTGGTTCCGGGACTACCTGTCTGCTAGACCCCAGTATGTGAGAACCGGAACCTGCCAGTCTTATCGTCTGGTCAGCAACATCGGTGCCCACAGGGAACTGTGCTCTCCCCCTTCCTTTTCACCCTGTACACCACTGACTTCCAGTACAGGTCTGACCTCTGTCACCTTCAGAAATTTTCTGACGACGCAGTGGTGGTTGGGTGCATCAAGGATGAACAGGACGGAGAATACAGATACCTCGTGGACAGATTTGTTGGGTGGTGTAAAAGGAACCACTTGATCATCAATGTGACCAAAACCAAGGAGATGGTGGTGGACTTCAGAAGGAAGAGATCCACAATCTGCCCTGTCACCATCATGGGTCAGGATGTTGAGCTGGTGGACTCCTACAAATACCTGGGTATGCTGCTGGACAACAAACTGGACTGGAAGGCCAACACTGATGCTGTCTACAAGAAGGGGATGAGCAGACTATACTTTCTGAGACGACTCAGGTCCTTTAATGTGTGCAGCAAGTTGTTGGAGATCTTCTACCAGTCTGTTGTTGCTGATACTATCTTCTTCGCAGCAGTCTGCTGGGGAAGCATCATCAGGGGAGGAAACACCAGGAAGCTCATCAAACTGATCAGGAAAGTCAGCTCAGTTTTGGGATGCCCACTGGTTGGTTTTGAGGAAGTGGTGGAAAAAAGGTCACTCAACAAACTCACTTCTATACTAGATAAAACATCAAACCCTCTCCATGAGCTACCGGTCAGACAGAGGAGCACCTTTAGCAACAGACTCATCCAGCTCCGCTGCAAAAAAGATTGGTACAGGAGATCATTCATACCAACTGCGACCACGCTGTACAACAGCTCTCCACTGTGCCAGTCGTTACTGCACGACAATGACTTATCAGGTCCTTGTAACATACTGATCAGACAGACAAGGTTTCAAGTGCGGGTAATAGCCGCTTATTGAAACAACGATCACAGAGCAATCAAACAGGTGGGTTACTCCATTCAGGGTGTGTTGTGCAGGAGTATTGTAATCATAGTCAGGATCAGTCCAGGGTCACGCCTGTGAGACAGAAGCCAGGAGGTATAGAGGGACTAGGCAGGGAACAACGTCTAGGAGGAGAGCAGAGGTCGGTACACAGAAAGGCAGTAACACAGAAAGAACGCTTGGTATGTGGCATGGCAACAATACTTCGCAACCCGGAAGAGAGCGGAGGAAACTTAATTAGTTGTGAAGGGGGAGGGGCAATGCGTAGCAGGTGAACTGCATCTGCATGGAGATTATGTGCTATTCCTGACAGTCCTGCTCAATTGCACTCAGTCTACACCAGCTGGTCTTTATAACATTCTCCATGCACTTTGTCCTTCATCAATTTTAACTGTTAATATTACTGCTGTTACTGAGCTTAGTCACTGCGCTTAGTTAAAACACTAGTACTTACTGCACTATTACGGCATAATACTCATGCAACTACCTTGCACATCAATCTCATGTCATTAGATGTAGATCTCATGTAATCTATTACTTTCATACTGTTATATTTAATATTTTTTATTCTACTTAATCCTAGCTATATCATATATTCATTCCTACTGATACTTTTATATTATTCTTGTATTATTTTATTATATTCTTTGTATCTGTGCTGCTGTAATAACTGACTTTCCCTCTGGGATTAATAAAGTTCAATCTAATCTAATCTATCTGTGACGCTGGGTGGGAGGCAAAGGATGAGACAGGAATCCAGGTCTCAGACACAACGACACGTTTAATAATACGAATAAGCGCCGTTAGCGCACGTATAACATACACACGATCACACGGAGAACGACGAGCACAGGACACTGCGCGAACGCACATTAGGTAGACAAACCACATAAGACCCACGTGATTACGAGACGAGCCACAGGTGAGACGAATCAGCACAAGACACAACTGCACCCACGGAGAATCACTGACGCAGACTAGGAGACGTAGATGACGTAAACACACACCCAAAAGGGAGGGGCTGGGGTCCTCAATGTGACCAAGGGCACTACCTGTCCCAGGGTGCCAACAGGACTGAGTGCCCCGAACCCACATCGATGGGCGGATCCGATGCGTTCAGTCCTGCGCCTGGGAGATGACCGCCCTCGGTGGAGAGTCCGCCACGAACCGCCTAGAACACCCTCCCTGGAAAGACCAGTGACCAGTGGTTCCCAAACTTTTTCTGCCGTGCCCCCCTTTAGTAGATGAGAATATTTTTGCGCCCCTCCATATTGACTAGGGATTCATCGATTCACGTTTTTCACTTCCGATACCGATTCAGATATCTGAGGCTTAGTATCGGCCGATACTGATCCGATACCGATGTGATAAGAGCAAAACAGTGCTGAATTGACTTTAAACATTTTTTTTAAAACACAGACATACTGAATTACAAGTTTATTGAAAACTCTGCACCAGTATAGCACACTTAAACACACATATAAATATGTAAAAACAACACAACTTGCATTTGTTCAGTCAGTGCAATTATGAATATAACATTGAATGTAAAATTAATAATACCAAAGAACCTGAAACTTACAAAAACAATAGGTTCACAACTTTGGTCAAACATGAAAAAAATAAACTGCAAGAAACCTTTGAAATGGTTCAAGAATTTTAAATATATTTTAAAATAAATAAGGAGATGAAATAAGAGAAACAGCAATACATATGCGGCTAGTTTGCTAGCGCAGACATCACGCAGAGCACAAAGCATGTAACGGCCAGAAATATGTGTACTGTCTCTTTAAGGGAGCAAGTTGAGCGAGTGTATGGAATATTGTTGTTTTTTAGCTTTCTGCCGTAGACCGACTGAGACCACTGCTCTTTATTTTATCTTATTTTATTTCTGTAAGTAACGCATTCAATGAGCTTTGGACAACTCATCAGTTCATGTATGAACAGTCAAGTAGTGCTGGAGCCTAGGTTTATTTTGGTCAACCAGCAAATAAACGGACTAAGTGGAATACCACCAGCGCGAGTACGAGTCAGTGATTCATCTCTCCTCTGTGTACTTCGTGTTTCACTCGCCTGTTAACTGTCCAAGTTCACTTCTATCCGGGACAGAGTGGATATTTAAGGTTGAACTAACTCCGAAAATCGTTACAAGCATAGAATTAGACTGAATAGATCTGTTTTTATGTATCGGTCACATTGTCACTGATACTCAATCTAGAATTTTTTCAGATATTAATATCGGAATCGGTGCATCCCCCATATTGACACATGTGCACATGTTTTACTTCCAAGCTCCGCGCCCCCCCTGCAATAGCTCCGCGCCCCACCTAGGGGGCGCGCCCCCCACTTTGGGAACCACTGCATTAGACAAACAAAAAGGGACGCTCACGAATACACACACAGGTACATTAACACACAGAGGCATAAACGGGAAAAGGGGGTTTGGGAGACACACGGGAAGACATACAAACACAGGAACAGACACACACAACACCGGCGCCAAGCTACGCGCCAGGAGAAGGGCAAAGGGAGAGAGACCAGGAGCTGCTGGTGCTGCGGTGGGCGGTCCTCCTCCTGCCCTCGCTGCAAACCCTCCACCGGGTGCGGTGCGGCTGGCGGAGGCGCCGGGTGCAGCGCGGCTGGCGGACGCGTCGGGTGCAGCGTAGCTGAAGGACACTTCAGGCAGCCCGCATGGGAGTCCCCTGCGGTCTCCCTCTGCTCCTCCTCCTCTCCCAGGCTCAATTTCATAGACTCTGCCGGGCTCTCACCCTGGGAGTAGTCCATGGTACTGGCCTCAGATGGTCTGGAGGACACGCCCTTCTCAGGAGTCCTCCTTCCCTTCACGGTCCCCGAGGAGAGCTCCGAGAGGGGAGGACTCTCCTCTTCCTCCTCCGTGTAGGACACGTCTTCCTCCTCCATGTAGGACTTCTCATCTTCCTCCTCTTTCCCACCGTAGTCCACGGTGGGAGCGGAGCCCACGGACGGAGGGTAGTCCTCTTCCTTTGAATCCACGGAGACCCTCCTCCATGGTATCTGCACATTTTAAAATCTCAAATTCAATGACTTTTAAGACCTTTTTAATACCTCTCACAAGGAAAAATAATACCAGACTTGCCAACATTTCAAGATCGCTTGGAGTGAAATTTGAACCAGGAGGTGGTGGCAAGTGTAAATTGTTTGGGGGGGGGGGGGGGTGGCGACCGTAAGTTGTTGAGGGGGGAGGGGATGTGCACGACCTCGCAAAGCGACAGCACACGGGGACCTCGCGCAGGGGCAGAGCCACCACGATTACGTAATTGTCGGCACGCGGAACCTCGCGCCGGTCGCGTTGCGTCATGTATAAACCAAGCTTGACGCAGCTCAGGGATTACGGCACATACAGCGCCGTGCGCAGTGCCCTAGTGCCTGTACATTTAAATTGTAATGGTCCAATGAAGGTAATTTAAAAACCAGGACATTTCCTCACTTAAAAAAAAACCCGGGACAGGACGTGAAATATGTCCCGGGAAATACAGACGTTTGGTCACACTACACAGTAGACAAATCATTTTTGGCACTTACAGTTAAACTGCAGTTAGCAGCGAATGACTCGATATACATATTACTATTACGAGTGCTAACATATCGCTTGTGTTTTTCAGATTTCATATGAGAATCCAACACTTTACAGCTCATTGTACCAAGTTTGAATGTTTTTCGGCAAGTTCACATTGCGCCTCATACGAATCACTGGAAGGTTTCAGCTAGCCACAATATTTTTCATCCTCCAGCCACTTCATTGAATCGACATTTACCCATGTCTGCATCGGAGCCTTGTATTGTTGTTCCCGCCGCAGCCCTCAAATAAGAAAAGCAGATTGCTAGGCAGCTAAAGCATCGTCTGCTGTTTCCACCTGTTAGGTGACTGCTGTTAGCGCACATATAACATACACATGATCACACGGAGAATGTGTAGACTCAGACAACGACGAGCAAAGGACACTGCGCGAAACCACATAAGCCCCATGTGATTATGAGACGAGCCACAGGTGAGATGAATCAGCACAAGACACAACCACACCCACGGAGAACCACAGACGCAGACTAGGAGACGTAGAACAACAATGACTGTTTTTTGCCAAGTTGGGGAAAACTGTGAAAGGATTTGTTCATTGTATAGTAGCAGACAATCTTGGGGCCCACAGTATTGCAGGTTTTGTGGAAAGTTTTTCAGGTAAATATGTTTGCAGATTTTGTACAGCAGAAAATGCAGATATACAAACCAAAGAAGTCAGGTCAGGAGTGTTTTGCCTAAGAAGCAGTGTTCCTCATACTTCTCATCTCAAAGCTATTGAAGAAAATTCATTTCCTACTCATTTTGGTGTAAAAAGGAAATGTGTGCTGTCAGAAAATCTGTCCTATTTTAGTGTGACACAGAGTTTCCCCCCAGATATAGTTCATGATCTCTTTGAAGGAATTATCTCTGTTGAAATTGCTCTGTGTCTTACAAAGCTAATTTCTAAAAAATATTTTACATTATCTGAACTGAATGAAGCAATAGCCACATTTCCAAGTGGACTGATAAGACAAACCGTCCCCATTCTGTGCCCCTCACCTTCACAACAAAGAAAACAATCGGAGGAAATGCACATGAAAATTAGAGCCTCTTGAGATTTCTTCCTTTCTTGATCGGAACCAGAGTTCCTTTAAATGAACCAGCATGGGAGGTCCTCTGTGAATTAAAGGACTTGTTGTTGCACCTTTTCACACTGAGGAGTCTATTTCTCTTCAAGATATATATCTTGACTTCAAGATATCGGAACACAGGACAGTACTTCAAGAAGTTTTTCCTGTTGGAAAAATTCTGCCTAAACATCATTACCTGGAGCATTATCCACAGTTGATACGCTAGTGTAGCCCCCTTGTTGCACTATGGACTATGAGATTTGAAGCAAGTTTCTTCAAAAGAGTAATCCGTCATACAAACTGTTATAAAAATGTACTGTATTCATTAGCTCAAAGGCATCAATTTCAGGCTGCCCATTATCTGTATCCAGGGTTCTCAAGTCTCACGCATTGAGCGTGTAACACACGCATTTGACCGTCTTCACACGCTCACATGCCACACCTCCGATTTCACACGGCGAGAAAAAAAATCTAGTTTATTTACCTCCGATCCATATCTATGTCGCCCTCCACTGGCGATCGATCGCGATATACAACGTATACAACCACACCCCCCCCCCCCCGCTCAACAGCTGACGTTCGCCACATACCCCCCCTCCCCCGCTCAACAATTAACGTTTTAATTGCTTCTAAACTATTTCAATTCTTATAAAACGGGCAGATATTTTATAGTATGTGATATAACTTTGCAACAGACTATCAACTTAGATTTCAGATTTGAATTACGTTGCATTTAAAACAGATTTCTTTAAATGGTTCATTGTACATTTTGTACACCCATTCCTGGTTCTGCAGATCTACCCCCTACAGAGTTTAGCTCTAACCTTGATCTAACACATTTGATCCAGGTAATGAGGGGCTTCAGAGGCAACTGAATATCAGGTGTGTTGGATCCGATCTCTTCAAGGTGGTAGATACCCAGGGCCAGGTTTGAGCAACCCTGCTATAAGTTGTAAAATTAAATGGGAAGTTCCATATTTCACATTTGAGTGAAATGTATTGATGTTTGAACACTAACTGATTTTTCAACCTCAATTACCT
Organism: Brachyhypopomus gauderio; assembly: GCF_052324685.1. Lineage (NCBI taxonomy): Eukaryota > Metazoa > Chordata > Actinopteri > Gymnotiformes > Hypopomidae > Brachyhypopomus > Brachyhypopomus gauderio. Next base: position 342,551 of record NW_027506977.1, on the reverse strand, counting down.
GATTTAAATTTTTTTTAAAGGCAGTAAAACAAAAAGCATTTGTTGTGACTACTGGATTTGCTATATTAAGAACACCTTTAGGATTTGTTTTAGGTCTGGATGCACAATATTGTCTAGAAAAACTGTGCTTTTTACTCTAACTTTATAAATGAACTACTTAATTCTTGTCAGGAATGCCACCTGATCTTCCTTAATCAACCTCACCTGCCCCTCATTACCACGCCCCCTTCAGCCTTACTTAAGCACTTCACCAGCACATCTCAGTTGCGAAGTATTGCCGACTCATGCCGCGTACCAAGCCTTTCTATATCCTGTCTGCTCTCCTGTGTCCTGACCCTCGCTTACGTCCCCGACCTTGTCTCCTGCCTAATCCCTCTGTACCTCCTGACTTCTGCTCCCCCGGTATGACCCTGGACCGTCCTGACCACACTTTATTGCAGGTCTTGCGTTATGATATTAGGGGAAAAAACCTTTCATTGCAATGTATTTTTTCAGTGATAATTAGGGGTGTATTCAACTAAGGATTTTCATAGTCGAATCTGAATCGTCAGCTTTTCCCTTTAGTCGACTAATAGTCGAATCGGGTTTATTTTTATTTATTTTTTATTTAGAGCACCTTAAACGGGATCCCGTTCTCGTTCAGGACTTTTTTCCTCTTAAAAGTAAAAACCTAAAACACTCAGATAAATGAATAAACATGGTAGGTTGGCTTTATTCAGCTTTTATTTATTTACTTATTTATTTTTTAATGAAACGTTGTCACGTTGAGGACCCCGGCCCCTCCCTTTTGGGCGTGTGTTAACGTTGTCCACGTGCTTTGTCTGTGTCAGTGGATCTCCGTGGTTATGGTTATGTCGTGTGATAATCTGTCTCACATGTGAATCGTCTCGTAATCACGTGGGGCTAATGTGGTTTGTCTATTTAATGTGCGTTCGCGCAGTGTCCTGTGCTCGTCGTTGTCTAGAGTCTACAGGTTTCTGTGTGAATGTTTCAGTGTTACTCGTGCGCTATTGCGCAATCTCTGTTAAAAACTTTAAGTGACCAACAGAAAGCGAGGATTCTCATCCTTCGCCCTGCCCGCGCGTCACAAACATTAGAGAACATTAACCGTCAGTGCGCATTGCGCATATCGAAGTGTCAGACAGGCACTGTGCAAAATGTCAAAAATATTTTAAATAAAATATGCCTGCCTGAAAATATAAAAAAATTGCCACACAACAGCAAAAAAATATAAGGAAAGGTTCAAGTAACGGGGTTTAAAAGCAAACAACAACAAAAAATGTATAGGCCTACTTGCCGAGACGCGACGAGACGACACGACTGAAACGGCAAACGTTTTTTTTCGCCTTACGCGTTTTAAATTGTATGCCATGTTGGTTGTTGTCGTGTGAAATGAAAGACATTGATGACATAACTTGCACTTTACTTTGTTTGATTCATCTTTATGTTTTTCAAAATACTTTTGAAGTTTTTTAGTAGCCATTATAATCTCGGCAGATGCTGCGCGTATGCTGCGCGTATTCTGTAGCGTGTTCAGCTCCGCTCGTTTGGATTGTGCAACAGCAGGGTGTGATTTATTAATGTGTAGTAAGGAAGATGCCTATTGTTAATGCGCAAACATCATTTTTAAATATTTACTAACAGAAATTAGGATGATTTTATTTGACAAAAGGCTATATATAACGAAAACAAAAACATTTCATGTAACAACTAATGCTTAGTTGTATCCTTGGGCACCCCCATGCAGTTAGAATGGTACATTCGGCTATGACGTTCATAGTCGACTAGGGGGTATAGTCGACTATAGTCGAATCGGCGACTATTGCAGGTCACCCCAGTGATAATTATTGCAATATAAAAAAAATACAAGACTTTTCACCAGAAAGCATTTAGTCAATATCGTATAATAATAATGCACTCGGTGTATCCAAAATTAGACCTAAATAAATTAGATGGGGCAGATATAATCTGCCTCTGTTACATATGTCATGAAAATGGAAGTGTTATAAACTTGGGTAATGATAATATAATGCTTCAGTTTTAGTTGCACAAATGTTGGGAATTTCCTAAAGTTATTTAATGTTTTTTTTTACCTGAGAAGGAGAGGGTTGTGAATAAATTATGATTATTTCTATATAATTTGCTGTTGTCCATTTTGTACACCTAATTGTGTTTTTATTGTATTCTTAATTTTTTACTAGGTCATTTAGGAGCAAATGACATGGCAGTCAAAAGGCCAGCCAAGTTGTGAGTTATTCTCACATCCCAATGACACCAGGAAGCTAATTCTGCCTGATGGAATACCAAATACAATGGGGGAGCTTATGGATGAAGTCAGCAAACTGTGTGCACTTAGTGGGAATTTCAGACTGCAGTACCAAGACAGAGATTTTGGAGATGCACTAGTAAACCTGACTTCTACCACTGAACTTGAGGATTTTGCAACTATCAAGGTCATCCCAATAACTGATAACTGTAGCCAAGAATTTAATATCACTGTCTGTGATGATTTAATGCCACAATCATCAGATGACACAGAGATCCTGTCCTCACTCTCCAGCTCTGCTTCTACATGAACTCGGATGTGGCCAAGAGAGTTTCAAATACCAGTGTTTTCCTATGACACTGAACTTCAGTTAGAAAAGGGAAATGCGGTATATAGGTCAGACATGACCAGGTTGACACTGAGTTCAAAAACCAAGTCAAATATTCTGGAAAAGCTAGCTGAAGAAATATTCAAGTACAAAGCCTACCCAACAGATGCTGACTTCAGTGATGTTGCTGAAGCACTGATCAAGAAACATCCATGCCTCTCTGAACCAGGTTCATACAACCGCTGCTATGGGTGGAAGCAGCGGCTGAAGACAAAAATGGGCAACTACCGAACTCAGCTAAAAGGCATCGGGTGTTCTGAATTAATTGCCAATTCACTTAAGTCAAAAGCTCCAGAGGATGCATTGCCAGCAAAAAAAGTAGAGACCTAGGAAAGGAGAGGCCAACCACATTCCTGACATTCCAGCTGGAGAGACCATAGACAAGTTGGAAAATGAGAGACTGTCACTTTTAAGTGAAGTAAAGAAGCGAAACAATCACTCTGTGATAAGGGAAAAAATGGCCAAGACTTTCTCACTGCAAAGAAAGGATATTGTGGAAAAGGAACCAAAAATAGAAGAGTTAAAGGAGAGATGGCCTGCGTTGTTCACCATGGATGAAGTAAGTTTTCTAAGCAATGTGAATAAATCAATTGTGCCCTATGAAAAGGAAGAGCGTGAGCCAGCCACATTCAAAATGTATGTGATTGCATCTAAGCTCTCATACCATAGTTATAAGGTAACGTAGTTGATTTGCATGTTTGTTTTTAATTTTTAAAGATAAATAATGAATTTCTGAGAATTACAACTGTTCCACTGCAACCGCGGTTCCTGGCTTCTTTGGACAAGCACCATAGCAAGCTGATTGAGATAATCAGAAACAAGGGAGGAGTTGTCAGAGAGAAGACACAGAAAATACTGAAGGTTCTTGATCAGGTAGGTGCTTGTTTAGTACAACAAAGCTTGAATTATATCACACATTTTAAATAGAAGCAGTAGAGCTCATTTATTGTGTGACAAGTTTTGAAACTGGTTTGCTCAAAGCTAACTAGTAGTGGTCAACCAATTTATTTATTTATTTCTTTAAATGGTCAATGCAAGTTTTTTGGAAATGTCAGCCAAGGTTAGTACGAGTATGGGTAAAACATTATATTTATATAAATTCCATTATTCTATGCACATCTAATATACATTATCTTAGCCAGTAAGCTTGTTTGAAATTGAATTAGTATTAATTAATCAAATAGAAAAATACATTGTGCTGCAGGTCTCTGAACTTGACTGGTATTTAAAGGGAAAGCTGAGTTCAGTCTGTCAAATCACTTCATTCATGTATTACTCTAAGTGTAACACATTTCATATATTTAATGCTACCCACTAAGAGTTAGATTAGATTTGTTGTCATTTAGAGAAACTATGATGGTAACTGAGGAAATATAGGCAAACATTCATAACAGGGTATGTTTAGCATTACATGTTTTTGGGTTCTTACCTAGAGCCTTGAGGTGAGTCTGAAGAGAGAGTGTCTGCTGAAGTGCCTTACTGTGTACCTTGGGGAAGATGTGGAGTATCTGGTAAGTAGTGTTATTTGAATCACTTAAGGTTTAGAAAAGCTTCCATCGCTTACTGTCAGCAGGTCATTTATTTCCAGTCAAACCAAAAAAGTCCAATTGTAAGGCGTTTTCAGTGCCACACCTCTGAACAAAAACAGCTATACATTAGTTTTCATAAATATTAAACTGTGCTGATTAAGAACCAGTGGGGGACACTGAACTCCACAGTACATACAGGCAACAGCAAGCATACGCTAATATGCAAAATGTTTAGGACCTGAGGCCATGTATATGAGCATAGATTATTTTCACAATCCACTGGCTAATTAATGATTAGGGGAGAGGGGCCCATCCCAGCTTCAGAGAGAGAGACCAATCCAACTTTCTAATAAATGTTTTCTCTTTCATCAGGTTGCTCAGAAGGAGGAAGCTGTAACAGAGCTAAAGAGGTGTGCAATGGCAGTGTTGGTCATCAGGGAGGATGAGGATTCTCTCCAGCCAGCACATGATATTGGGATTGCAATTGAAGGTGTTGCAGTCCTTAATGAGTTGCCGTCAGTTGCACATGCATGTGCCATGCTGTTTGGTCTCACATATGCTGTAAACTTGAGCTATCCAGGTGAGCTTAAATACACTTTTGATGCATTGCAGAAAATCTTCATGGAGATAGAACCAAAGAAAATGACACGCAAAGTGTGCAGTCTTAGTGCCAAGCTTTAAATATTGGATTTATCAAAGAAAGACATTTGGATATAGTTTTGTTTGTTGCATGCATTTAGATACATTTTAAGATAATGGAACAGGTCATTGTTTACATAATTCATTGTAGTGAGAAGTATTGTGGCACTGAAAATGTGAATATGCTAAATTCACAATCAGCAAAAGTGCTAACCTTTGTTAATAGATTGCACTCCTTCTGGTTCAGTTTTATATTTTGCTTTCACTTTGTAATGTAACATTCATACGTTCTGGTCAGTTCACCAATGGATAGCCAAGTTAACAACTCTTCACTGTTTTAGAACTTCTTAATGGCTGTTAGAATAAATCTCAAGTTTGCAAGGAGAAATGTACAGAACTGTTTCACATGTTGCACTGGTCGGTGTGTATGCTTAAGAAATATTGCAAAAGCTTAAAAGAAGAAACATTGAAAAGGCCGTAATTAATTTTATTTCATGTATTTTGTTTCTGTGTTTGATATTTAGTAGATTGTATTGGTGGCGAGCTTTACTAGCTTTAAAATTCATTTTTTAAATCAACGATATTTTACTTTTGATAATTTTATTATTATTTATTTTGTGTTTTTATATATTTTGGTACAGAAAAGTTGGTAAACGTGAAGACATTTGAATAAATATTATGGTCTTTTGAGGAAAAAATTCTTGTCTTTTATTTGTTGTGAGCAGGGGCGATTTTAGGATCTGGGGGGTGTTCCAAGAAGCGGGTTAAGCGAGAAAATCCCTGACCTGAAAATAACTGACCGGAGTCAGTTAGCAACTTAGTTAGTCAGCAACTTATGCTCTGAAGCTAACCTGGGGTGGATTTCCCGAAACGTTCGTAGCGCCAAGTACTTCGTAACCTCGTATGAAACGTCATCATGACGTGTCCTTTCCTCGAAGATCATGTGGATATTGAAACTCAGTTTATTCGCTGAGGTCTTCGTCGGGAACGCCTTATAAAACCCCGAATAGACAGGCCTACTATCGTTTTCGGATTATTTTTTTAATGAACGTTATCGTTTTCAGCACAATCCATTACTTACATCAATAACTTTATTATTATAATAACATTTCAAATATTACACATCGCGGATCAGCCCTAAATTCTCTCCAGATTGTTATATATCGGTCTTCGTTTTTTGCTAGTGGAAGTTTTCTTTATAGTGTAGGAGATGCGGAATCTGTCAGCAAAGCTACTGTATGTCGGTCTGTCTGAAAACTATGTCCGGCATTAAAATGACTAGTGCCCGGTTTTGTGGTGTTTCCTGGGCTTAAGCCAGTTATGGACATCAAAGAGGAATTCCACAGCATCATTGGTTTGTCTTTAATTCACACGGACAATAAAGAAATTAAGCAAAGGAGAGGCAATATATAGCGAACTTAATTCCATTTACATTTTAACGATTTCCTAGAGTGATTGGCTGTATTGATGGAACCTACATATGCTACCTATTCCAGCACCATTAGAACATGAAAATTCATCCATAGCATTAATGTACAGGTACTAACCTTTATAATCCTTAATGAATAGGCTACTTATCTTTATTGGTAACAAAAATAACGTAGCTATTGTAACTGACCGTTCTTCCCATCAAGATCATATGTGATGCTTCCCACCTCGTCACAAATGTTGAAGCCAGATGGCCAGGATCCGTGTATGATTCCACACTGTACAACAAATCTGAACAGAGTAGGCCTGCGGTAGTTTTGCTAGTTGTTCACATGCAGTGTAATAGTTAAATCATTGCAAACCCTAGTGTGATTATAGGACATGACTGCCTCCTTCATGGAGACAGAGGGTATCCCTGCCTATCCTATAGGCCTACCTTATGACTCCCTATTCAGATCCTGCACCTGGACCACAGTCCCGCTACAATCAGGCCCACAGCAAAACCAGGGCAAGAATTTAAATGACCCTAGGAATCCTCAAGGCCAGGTTCCAGTGCCTGAAGGGGCTCAGAGTAACCCCTGATAGGGCGTGCCACATAATAATGGCATATGTGGTATTACACAACATTGCAACCATCCAGGAAGAGCGACAGCCTACCATCTCTGACATCTCTACCATCCCACAGACGAGGAACCTTACATGCATGTGGGTGACAACAGAGATGGTGGAGTTGTCAGAGACTCCATCTGCAATCACTGCTTTCCACATTAAATCATGCACCACCACCCACCCCACCATCCACCCTGTAACCTTTTAATATACATTACAGTCAAATTCACTGTTATGTTTCATTATTTCATTTTTCCTGTAAATAAATATATTTTATAATATATTTTAAGAATAAGATATAGTTATGTACAGCCATACCACTTTGTACAATATTCTTATACTTCATTTTTATCTGATGCCATGTGTGTTTCACACCACTCTGATTAGACCTGGATTTAGTAAGTGTTCAATAAAAAAATATTTAAAAACTCAATACAGTATTATAAAGGTGGAGAAAATAATAATATAATCGCACCCTTCTGCTAAATATAAAAATATCATTTTTGTTACGGAACAGCTCCGGACCCTTCCCTGTGGGCGTGCCGTTACGTCGTCTGCGTGTTGTTATGTCCATGTTTGTACTTCCGTGGGTGTGGGTTGTTTGTGAGCGTGTTCGTGGTTACACCTGTGCCTTGTCTCGAGGTCACGTGGGTCTGTGTAATTCACCTATTTAATGTGCGTTAACGCGGTGTCTTGTGCTCGTCTTTGTCTAAAGTTTCGTGCCTGTGTGAAAGGTGGATGTACTGTTTGCACTCCGCACGGCGCTTCACGTGTTTGTCAAGTGTTATTAAACGTTTAACGTGCCACAATTGACGTTCGTCGTTCCTCCTGCATCGAGCGTCACAGAAAGACGAGCCTAAAAATGCCGGGCTACACATCTGCGCGCAAGAAGGGGAAGAGGAAGGTGAAACACCACCACTCTTCTTCCCCCGCACGCCACCACGACACCCCCGTCCCAGTAGGGGTGAAGCAGCAGCAGGAGCCTGTCAGCGCGTACCTGCTGCGTCAGGCTTCGATGGCCGGAGATGAAGAAGAGGCGGGAGTATTTCGGCTGGCCGCACGAAGGGCGTACCCTGAGGAGGATTTAAGAGGGGACCCCTTCTTTGAAGCTGCGTGGCGAGAGGGACTCCGCGCATTGAGAGGGGAGTCCTCCCCCCCGGCAAGCGGTGATGAGGGCGAAGGGGGCCCTCTGGTGGTGTACGCGGGTATGGTGGCCGCGACACCTCCCGAGCTCGACTCGGGGAGTGACGAGTCGGGAGAGGAAGAAGTGGACGACGGGGCCAGTTATACGCCGTCCGTGTATTCTGCTCCCACCGTCTGCTACGGCGAGGAGGAGAGAGACGTCAGCCCTCCGTCGTCAGAGTGTTCAACTTCCACCATTTACTACAGCGAGGAAGAACGAGACGTCAGCCCTCCGCCGTCCGTGTATTCAGCTCCCACCGTCTACTACGGCGAAGAGGAGAGAGACGTCAGCCCTCCGCCGTCAGAGTGTTCTACTCCCACCGGCTACTACGGCAAAGAGGAGAGAGACGTCAGCCCTCCGCCGTCAGAGTGTTCTACACCCACTGTCTACTCCGGCGAGGAAGAAGACGACGACGACCTCTCTGTCTGCTCCGAAAAGACCGTTAGGTCGGAGAAGGGGCGCCCGGTCAGAGTGGAGGGTCCCTGCGCGCCTTCGGAGGGGAGTGAGATGAGCTGGTCGTGCTCCCCGAACTCCGAGGAGCCGATGTCACTGGGTCAGGAGCTCTCGGAGGAGGAGGAGGAGGAGATGGAGATGTCAGGGGGCGAGAGGACGCCACCCCGAGAGGCGCGGGGAAGCGCTGGCTTCGCTGGCGGCCAGAAGTGGGGTTTCAGGGCGCCGGCAGAGGCGCCTCGTACAGCTCCCGGTACGCGGCGCGGGGCAAGCCTCCCTGTGGTTCTCCAAGGAGCGGCAAAAGCGCCGCATCGTGCCGCAGCCAGCACGCGGTGAAAGACGCGTCCTCCGGTAGCACCCAGAGGAGGGGCAAAAGCGCCGCCTCGTACAGCAGCCAGCGCGCGGCGAAGGACACGTCCTTCGGTAACACCCGGAGGAGCGGCAGAGAGCGCCGCGATCACGGCAAGAGGGCGCAGGTGCGCCCGGAGCAACACCCAGCGCTTCGTGCGCTGGGGGCTCCATCCCCGACCGGAGGGATTCCGCCTCCTGTCTACCCTGCTACCCCAGGGGGGTTTGCGCCGCTGGCTGCAAGCCTGTTAGCGGGGAGAGCCGTGCCATGGCTGCCTGTACCTGTCTGTTTGTCCATACCGTTATGTGTTCCTAACCTACTATTCCCTTTTGTGCCCCTTGTGTTTAATGTTCCAGTGTGTGTGATCGTCCACGTGCCATTGTTTAATGTTTTCTCCCCTGTCTTCCCAGGGAAGGTGTGCTAGAGCTGTCCGCGGCGGTTCCCGCCGTCGGGGGTGACTGCTCTCGGAGGCTCGTGTTCCCGGGGGCTCCGGACCTGCCCGTCAATGTTTGTTCAGGGCACTCCCGCTACGCGGGACGCTCCGGGAGTAGCGAGCCCCTGGCGGGGGGTTCTGTTACGGAACAGCTCCGGACCCTTCCCTGTGGGCGTGCCGTTACGTCGTCTGCGTGTCGTTATGTCCATGTTTGTACTTCCGTGGGTGTGAGTTGTTTGTGAGCGTGTTCGTGGTTACACCTGTGCCTTGTCTCGAGGTCACGTGGGTCTGTGTAATTCACCTATTTAATGTGCGTTAACGCGGTGTCTTGTGCTCGTCTTTGTCTAAAGTTTCGTGCCTGTGTGAAAGGTGGATGTACTGTTTGCACTCCGCACGGAGCTTCACGTGTTTGTCAAGTGTTATTAAACGTTTAACGTGCCACAATTGACGTTCGTCGTTCCTCCTGCATCGAGCGTCACAATTTTCACTCACGCATTAACTCTGTTGGCAATTTTTTTGACATGCTGACTGCCTTTCTCTAGCAGCTACCGCAGTATTACATTTACATTTAATAATATCTAAATATTCTGCATACGCAGTCATTAATACTTCAAGCTACAGTGGTGTGAAATACGATGTTCGGCTGATTTTCGCGTTTAAGTCCATGATAAATCCTATTTATCTGCGTTCCATTAAGAATGCCTTTCATAGTTACGCGTGAACGCGCTTCTGTCTGGGTCAACCTACTCAGAGTTGAGCGACCCTGATTACTTTAACTCCGATCCGCCGTTTTGGAACCGAAAACTCTGAGTATGTCAGATCGGGGTAAGACAACTCCGAGTTCAGGGTTAAGTTTAGAATTTGTTAACCCCGCTTCTTGGAATACCCCCCTGGTCTTTAGGGGTGCCCAGCCCCCAGTGCTCACACAGGCACAATAACAAAGTATTGCGCAGGTGCAGAGCAAGTTTTTTGCATAATATAATATTTTAAAAATGTGTTGAGCCAGGGGGTGCTGAGCAACCTCACGGTGGTGCTCTAGCACCACTAAAAATACCCTAGCCTCGCCCCTGGTTGTGAGTAAACCAAATCAAACATTGTTTTAGATTTATCCCAAATGAAAAATCTATCCACATCAAATGTAGCTTTTGTTTATGAATATGTTGCCCTGCAACTTGATTAAGCAAGAAATTGTAGTTTGTACTGACCCCGGAAATTACCTTGAGAAAATTTATAAAATTGCATGTAACAAAATTAGAGTAATTTAATTAGTTTACTTAAAAGTAAAAACTATACTTGAATGTAATAGTAAATATAATTGTTCCTAAATTAAAAAAATTACTTGAAACAAAGTTAATAAATGAGTATGTGGTCTTTATAATAAGTAATCCTTTTACTTTGACTGGAAGTATTTTTGAGTTTGAGTAAATAAATATTTTAGTTGATATTAAATTAAAATATAGGATTTCAACTCAATCATAAATATAATTGGAGACAAATTAGAGTAATTTTTTTAAGTTGGTCCAAAGTATCATTTTTTTCAGTGTACATACATTATATAATTTTATATATATATATATACACAAACAAATGCACAGTATATCTGTGACGGGCGGGGGTGAGCAACAAAAAGGAAGCGATCACGCCAAGTCTCAGGGAAAAAGGATGGTTTAATAGAAATTGTGCAAACCTAAAACCCGTGCTATATCTCCAAATTAAGGATATAATGACCAGCGGTCAACTGGTACAAAGACAAGACATATATAGGCAAACAAACGACCCTCAGGTGAGACGGATCACGGGCTCCGCCCACCTGAGGGACGCACATGACGTCACCAGACAACAACAACAACAGCCGCTGTGGACGGAGGCGGCCGGTAGGGGCCTGCTTCACCGTGACAATATCAAAGAAAACAATGTACAATCACATTAAGATTATCTCTATGAATTATGAAGACATAAGCTTCATAAAAACATAAGAAACACGAGATAATCAGCTATATTTGCATTAGCACACACACTGTATGTTAATTAATCTGTTTGCCACTGATTAGTAAATACACAATAAGCAACATTGAATGAAAAACGAAAAGGCATAATAAGAACGTTTGGCTTCAGTTGAGATTCACCAAGTACACAATTAAAATCAACTTAATGGTGTCGTCTTTAATTATGGCTAATGTTTCCCATACAACATATACCATACCAGGTTTTCAGTCAACTTTCACCTCAGCATTGGTGTGTGTGTATATATATATTCACACACACACAGTGACGCTGGAAACGAGGCATACACAGACACTTGCAGATTTCAAAGAAGTTAACTCTTTAGTGGCAGGGGAGTAATACCAAAGAGATCGAGGGCAGTCCGGGTCCGTACACTAGAAACAATCCAACCGAACAGAAGTGCCAGCGGGCAAATCGGAGAATAGCTAAACCAGGTCAAACCAGAGAATCAGAATAATAACTCTTAGTATGCTTTCAGGAATGTTGGCAATATTTCACAAGGGTCGTATAGGGAGGTCTTATATAGGAAATAGTTAACGGGCGACAGGTGTCTGATAAACCGGGAAGGCCTGCTTCCTGTGTAGTATGGTGACCTGATGGCTCCTTTTCACTGCTTTACAGGCAGATTACCCAGCTTTATGGATCGATCACATGAGGTAGAACACACACAACCAGTAATCCTAGTCTTTCAGTAATCCCAGAGTCTTTCTATGATTACAAACTCCAACAGGACTCAGACTGGAACCCTCACATGTTCACACACTCACTGTTCTGTACATTACCATCTCAGTATTATATGGCAAAACAACAATCCGATCATTTCACACAGACCCACAAAATTACTCACACATTATATATGCTTACACATCACTGCACTGCATAGGACTTTTTGTTATGAATTCTGTATTATACTGAACTGTTCCTTGATCAATCAGAGACATTGTTTTGACATTTCTTCTTATTTTTTATCATTTCTACACCTCCTGGCATCCTGACTTCTAAATTTTGTGGTGGGTTCTTAGTTCTTGATCTTGAACTTCTAGTTTGAGGTGGTTCACTGGGCATCACAACACTCCATCCATAATGAACCACATTGCAACAGTAAACTCCATAAACCTCATGCTCCAGCTTCCATTAAAGAGCAACTCAAGATGCAGCTAGCCTGAACAAAAACACCTTAGCCAAACCCAACCACTGACATTAAACACAGCCAAACCCAACCACTGACACACTAACACAAACCCAACCACTGACACAAAAACACAAACAAACCCAACCACTGACAGAAAAAGCCCTCAGCTAAGCCAAACCACTGACACAAAAAGCCCTCAACTCAACACTGACCAGGGGCATAAACTGCTCACTCAAGCCCAAGCGCTGCTTCACTCTGAGGAAAGAAAGCTGCGCGTGCCACCTCATGCTTCAACTTCCCTCATAGGCATCAGGTTATGTAGTAATGGATACACTGTATGCATATCACACTACAAGACGTGATAAATGTTAATGTGTGTTGTTTGGGTGTGTGTGTGTGTGTGCACGCGCGCGCGTGCGTGTGTATGTGTGTGTGTGCTTTTTTGTAAAAATGGTGCAATTAGGGACTTAATTGATGCCAAATGTTCATGTCAATCATATATGACCTCTCTCTTCAACAGAGTTGTATAATCCAGGTTCAGAAAGTAAAAGTCCTCACCAGGATTTTGCTCAAGCTTGCTAGATTTCTAATTAGTGCAATCCAGGTAAAATGAGTGGAATCAACACAATCCAGGAAGCCTGAGCAAAATCCTGGTGAGGACTTTTACTTTCTGAACCTGGATTATACAACTCTGCTCTTCAATGGAAAAGTAGCTCATTAAGTCAGTGTTGTCACACTGATCTAAAGATTTAGATTTAGATTGTTTTTGTAAAATATATGCACTAATATATGTTCATTTATCTAAATTAGAGTGAGAGAAGAGTAAACAACTCTATAGACACCCCCCCCCCCCCCCCCCCCACACACACACACACACACACACACACACACACACTGTCCTTCGGTGCCTGGTGCATTATCTTTAATCAAAGAAAAAAAACATTCACAAGAATCATGGCGGCGCAGTGGTTAAAGCAGTGCGGAATGCATCGCATACAAACTTAATGTTTTCCTGAGCATTTTATACTGAATACTTTGAAAGCACTCACTGGTTGTTACAACACCCCAGCTGCACCGAAATGAGCAAATCTAACAAGTTCAGGGTGAGCGTGAAGAGAACCGGAGTGCGCCCGCACCCAGAACCGGAGCGCGCCCGCACCCACCAGAACCGGAGCGCGCAGAAGCGCATAAGCAGCATTACATGTAGGGATACGGGACTCTTATAACCTACTGCACACCACCACTGTCCTAGCCCACAGCCTCTTCTCTTCAGTCTGCTTTACAATATCGGTAATCAGTTGTTTCTGCCCAATAACTTGAGCCCACTGGCTATTGTGATCATGGCAGTTTCTGGACATCGCAGTGGTACCGAGGCACAGTGCAAACGCCGCAGAAACACCACACCCTGTTCGCACCGGTCCACGCTTCATTTATCATCATCACATCTCATCAAGAAAAACACAATGACAGGGTCCCGGGATCAGCAGTTTCAGGGCTTGCCTCTTCAGCTCCACCAGCCGGGCACTGCAGTTCTCGCACCAAACCCCTCTGTCGGAACCGGGGGAGCTCCCACTACCCGAGGCTGGGGAACTGGTGCCAAATCCCGGGGATCCACCTAAGGACCCTGGCGAACACGTGCCGATCCCCGGTGAGATGGGGACAGGCGAGTCCGAGAAGGAGCCCAGGAGACGAGGTTCCGGATACAGGTGAAGGTGTTCCAGACGACCCAGGCACGGAACCGGCACCCTCGGGAGCCGGACAGCTGCCAGTCCGGGACTCCTCGTATGCTTTCCGGTACCAAGTTTCAGGGGAGAAAGAGGCTGACTTGGTAGGAGAAAAATCCGCTATCTGCTATGAAAAGAATAAAAGTGCTTGGTAAACACGTTTAAGGATGATTTCAAACCATCTAACCACCTAGTGATGATCTCAAACCATCTAACCCCAGTGATGATCTCAAGCCATCTAACCCCAGTGATGATCTCAAACCATCTAACCCCAGTGATCTGGAGAACAGAAGAAACACGGTCACTACTGCACAAAATAAAGGCAGAAAGGCAAACTTACCCCGTATTTTCGGCTCCTGGTCCCAGACCTCTCTTTATTCCCTGTGAGAGAAGTCATGGTGAAGAACTGGACCAACGTAGTGGGTGAATGTATATCACACCCAGTCCGAACAGAGCTGAAGTCAGTTCACATACAACTTGTGTCTCTCTCCAAGTCCAGACTCAGTAACGACGTCCATGCAGTGGATCATCCATTAGGGTCCAACCTAACAGGAATATTACATGTAATGTTTCATAGATCCGAGCGTTTAGGACTCCTGAAATGACGATCACGGCGCTTTCATTCCCAGTGTTCACCGAACCATCATCTCAGATACAGCACGTCTCCATACGCATTCATGTCGGGAGACACAGAGACAGGGTGTCTCGGGGTGTCTCAGGATGTGTCAGTGGGAGTTCCAGTGCGGTATTGTGGACCCAGTTGGACCAGTGCCTCTCCAACACGGTCTGGTCTCCTGTTACTCCAGTGAAACGTCGCTGGTCATTAAACCCAGATGCGCACATCTGTCTCTGGGCGGTTCTGACCACCCCTCGGAGTTCTCAGCCAATAGCGTGTCAATATCCCAGTGAGTGACGCGTGGGCGTGTCCTTAAAGCGACGAGTTTTATGTAGATAATTGCAGTAATCGACATTTAAAAAGCTATGAAAATACCAGCAAAACACGTAATCAGTAGATATGTTAAAACAGCAATCGACGAATAAACCGCACGATATAAAATATATAAGAAATTGCCAGAAGCCCCAAACATTATTCAAACTGGCAGCTTGTAAAATAATCACCTATTGTACTAACCTGAAACTGTCAGGGTTCGACCCAGGCACGTGACTCCTGCTGCCACTAGGCGGAGCCCGCGAGCTGTAACCAGGGGCAATCAAGCCCGATAGGATGCACCTGTTCTACAGCCTTTTTAAGACAAGCGACTTCAGCAACTCATTGCTGAAGTTGTTTGTTGTTCTATGCACACACAGCCCAAGCCAGTTTTCTCTCGTCTCTAGATTTCTCTCGTTTCTCTAGTTCTCCTGTTTCAACCCTGAGTGTTCTCAGGTTGTTTTTTGTTTCCTTCTGTCTTTTCCCTCTTTGTTCTTTGTTGGTTTGTTCTCCAGTGTTCTGGTTAACAGACTGGCAGGTAACCAGGTAGAAGCTATTGGTCTTGTTACCATAGCTTCCTCTTTTGTTTCTTATTTTTTCCCTTCCCCTCTGACACGTCGAGTTTGCCTCCGTGTACTTTTCGTTTTTTCCCATTTTTCTTTTTTGGACGCGTTGTATTTCTTTCCGCGTGTTTTTTGTTTGTTTTACTTACCTGGTCTTTGCACACGTCGAGATACTCCGTGTTGTCTTTCTGTTGTTTCCCTCTGGGGTTTTTTGTTTTCATTTTTTCCCGCATTCGCGGAGGTTTCATTTGGCAGTTTTTTGCCGTGTGATTTATCGGGTCGCGTTTGAGTCCTCACTTCGTTTAAACCAACGCGTCACCGCCGAGATCGGCGGCGAGGCATAACAGAACAACTTCAGCCGTTATGGACTCAGCTGACCCGTCAGCCGACGTGGTGCGGAATGCCCTCGCTATGCAAGGGCAGGCTATCGGCAGGCACGAGCAATCTCTTCGGGAAGTACTTACCCAGCTCCAGGCTATCTCTCTCGCGGTTCAAAAGCCAGATCCGCCCGTGACAGCTGCCAGTCCTCCGGTTTTCTCCGGAGCTGTGGGGTTGCTTGCCGATTCCCGTACAGAACCCGCATTGCCCGCTCCGGCACGTTATAGTGGTGATCCCAACGAGTGTAGGGGGTTTTTATTACAGTGCTCTCTGATTTTCGAGCAGCAGCCATCCCGTTTTCCCACAGAGCGTGCAAAAGTGGCTTATGTGATGGCGTTGCTTTCAGGGAGAGCACTACGGTGGGCTACACCCGTGTGGGAGAATCAACCCGAACTCTGTTCCTCTTTCGAACGGTTTTCTAGGGCTATGCGGCAGACGTTTTTTCATCCGGCTTCTGGAGGTATTGTCGCGTCGAAACTGTTGCGTTTACGACAGGGCAGATCTACTGTGGCAGAATACTCATTAGAGTTCCGCACTCTGGCGGCAGAGAGCAACTGGGGTTCAGAAGCACTGGGGGCTATATACACAGAAGGTCTAAGCGAAGAGATAAAGGACGAACTGTCCCTCAGAGAGCCACCCAGCGATTTAGATGACGCTATAGAACTCACAGTTCGGTTGGACAATCGGTTACGGGAGCGCAAACACCGCCGTTTGTTCGCTCCGTCCAGTATTAAACCAGTGTCTCCTGTACTCAAGACTGCTCAGGGGAACGGCGAAACTTCAGAACAGCCCGTGCAGTTAGGGCACACTCGTCTCTCTCTTCAAGAAAGACAAACTCGCTTACGAGAGGGCAAGTGTCTCTATTGCGGCCGGGCTGGTCATAGGATCGCCAAATGCCCCGAACTTCAGGGAAAAGGGCAGACTCGGCAAGTTAATGGGGTTGCACCGACGGGTCATGGTGCTTATGTCCCCAACTGCGGTCTGAAGCCCCACGTAGTAGTCTCATGGAGGGGTTCTGACGAACACCGGGTTGTGGCTCTCGTAGACTCGGGGGCCACTGGTAATTTCATCGACTCCAACCTAGTAGCTTCCCTCTCCATACCTCTGGTTCCCTTAGAGAAGCCTCTCTCAGTGTCCGCCGTAGACGGCAAGATGCTCACTTCAGGTGATGTTACCCACCAGACTGTTCCTCTAACGGTTACTATAGGGAACCATCACGAAACACTCACCCCTTATGTCATCGCTGCTCCTAAACTGCAGCTGATTTTGGGGTTTCCCTGGCTTCAACGCCACAACCCTGATGTTGACTGGCTCAACCTTTCTATCAACCGATGGAGTAAAGTATGCGAACAATCATGCTTGGTGCCACGCTGCAGTAAACCCGGGGAGAGACCAGAGGAAATAGCGGGTTTAGAAAAAGTCCCTGCTGTTTACCACGACTTAAAAGACGTATTTAACAAACGCAAGGCGGGTTTCCTACCCCCGCATAGGGCCTGCGACATAGCTATCAATCTCTTACCTGGCACTACTCCTCCTAGGGGGCGTTTATTTTCTTTGGCACTACCTGAACGCAAGGCTATGGAAACCTACATTCAGGAAGCGCTCGCTGCGGGTACTATCCGTCCCTCTACCTCTCCCGCTGGTGCAGGTTTCTTCTTTGTAGGAAAAAAAGATGGGGGTCTCCGTCCTTGTATCGACTACAGGGGACTTAACAAGATCACCATCAAAGACCGTCACCCTTTGCCTCTTATGTCTTCCGCCTTCGAGGCCCTTCAACGGGCAACGGTTTATACTAAGTTAGATCTCAGGAGCGCGTATAATCTGTTGAGAGTCAGAGAAGGCGACGAGTGGAAAACCGCCTTCAATACTCCCTCTGGTCATTACGAATATTTAGTCATGCCGTTTGGTCTTATGAACGCACCCGCGGCTTTTCAGAGGTTCGTTAATGGTGTTCTTAGGGAGGCTCTGGATGAATACGCCTATGTTTATCTCGACGACATCCTGATATATAGCCGTACCATCACCGAGCATCAGCAACATGTTCGCCGCGTTCTCCAGTTGTTATTAGAGAATCACCTCTACATTAAGCTGGAGAAATCATTGTTCCACGTCTCCGAGGTGGCCTTCTTGGGGTTCATAGTCGCTAAGGGTCACCTGGCTATGGACCCCGCCAAAATCAAAGCCGTTACTCAGTGGCCCGTGCCCACGTCCGTTCGTTTGGTTCAACGCTTTCTGGGTTTTGCAAACTTCTATAGACGGTTTATCAGAAATTTTGGTTCCCTTGCTGCTCCGCTCTCTGCCCTTACTAGTAAGAAGTTGGGGAGATTCACGTGGACCCCTGAAGCCCAGAAGGCGTTCGAGACGCTTAAGGGTCTTTTTACCAGTGCTCCGGTGTTGCGGGTTCCGGACCCCGAACTCCCTTTCATTGTTGAAACTGATGCCTCTGATTTGGGCGTTGGGGCGGTTCTCTCTCAGAGAGTCGGGAAACCGCCTAAGCTGTACCCCTGCGCCTACTTTTCGCACCGGTTCACCCCCACGGAAAGGCGGTATGACGTAGGGGACAAAGAACTCCTGGCCGTTAAAATGGCCTTAGAGGAGTGGCGGCACTGGCTGGAGGGAGCTCGTCACCCTTTTCTGGTCTGGTCTGACCATAAGAACCTGACGTACCTCCAGCAGGCCAAGCGTCTCAACGCTAGACAGGCTAGGTGGGCCCTGTTTTTTAGCCGTTTCAATTTCACGTTGTCATATCGTCCGGGTTCTAAAAACACTAAGCCCGACGCTTTGTCTCGGCAGTGGGAACCTCCTCATGTTGACAGTTCCCCGGAAACCGTGCTTCCCCCGGGGGTTGTAGTGGCACCCATCAGGTGGGGTATAGAAAAAACCGTGCAGGACGAACTCGCCAATGAACCCGGGCCTAGTAGTGTTCCTCCTGGCTGTCTGTACGTCCCCTCGACCGTCCGGCGCAAGGTCCTCTTGTGGGGACACACTGAACGTTACGCAGCGCACCCTGGAGCTAGGCGGACCGCCGAGCTCATAAGACGAAGGTTTTGGTGGCCAGCTATGGATCAGGAGATCCGCGACTTTGTAGCCTCCTGCGAGGTGTGTAACCGAAGTAAGGCGCCACGCAACAAGCCTAGGGGGTTGTTGCACCCGTTACCCACACCCTCCAGACCGTGGTCTCATATCTCCCTTGACTTCGTCACCGGGCTTCCGTCCTCTAAAGGACTTACCACCATTCTCGTGGTCGTGGACAGGTTTTCCAAGTTTAGTAAGTTTATCGGCCTGCCCAAACTGCCCTCCGCCCGGGAGACCGCGTCTCTCTTGCTCATCCATGTTGTCCGCAATTACGGGTTCCCTCAGGACGTGGTGTCCGATAGGGGGCCCCAGTTCGCCAGCAGCTTTTGGAAGGCGTTCCTGTCCCTTCTCGGCGCCTCCGCTAGCCTGTCTTCGGGTTTCCATCCCCAGTCCAATGGCCAGACTGAGCGCGTAAACCAGGACCTGGAACAGACCCTCAGGTGCCTGGCTTCCTCTAACCCTGCGTCCTGGGCTGACCACTTGTTGTGGGCCGAGTACGCCCACAACACGCTGTGGCATTCGGCTCTGGGCATGTCACCCTTCGAGTGCTTGTTCGGATACGCCCCTCCGCTGTTTGCAGACCACGAACAAGCCGTGGCTGTGCCTTCCGCTAGGGCTCAGTTTCGGCGCTGCCGCAAGGCATGGTCAAGGGCCCGCTCGGCCTTGTTGAAGGCCTCCTCCGCCTATTGCCGCAGCGCCAACAAGCACCGTCTCCCTGCGCTGTCCTTCCGTCCTGGGCAGCGTGTGTGGTTGGCGGCTGGAAACTTACCGGTTCGGGGTGGTACTAAGAAACTGGCTCCTCGCTTCCTGGGTCCATTTAAGATAGACCGTCGCATCAACCCGGTTACCTACCGTCTGGTTCTCCCTCCGTCCATGCGTGTCCACCCGGTGTTCCACGTGTCCCACCTCCGTCCGTACTTGTGTGGTTCTTCTCCCGCCCCGGCTCCTCCTGCACCGCGTATGGTTGGTGGGGGTCCGGTTTACACTGTGCGACGTCTTTTGGACGTTCGTAGGGTTAGGGGGCGGGACCAGTTTCTGGTGGATTGGGAGGGTTATGGGCCTGAAGAGCGGTCTTGGGTCCCCAGGGCGCGCATCCTGGATCGTTCCCTGATCACCTCCTTTTATCGCGACAGGGCTGTGGCCCTGGGCCCGCGGGGACTCGGGCCCAGAGGGGGGGGTTCTGTCAGGGTTCGACCCAGGCACGTGACTCCTGCTGCCACTAGGCGGAGCCCGCGAGCTGTAACCAGGGGCAATCAAGCCCGATAGGATGCACCTGTTCTACAGCCTTTTTAAGACAAGCGACTTCAGCAACTCATTGCTGAAGTTGTTTGTTGTTCTATGCACACACAGCCCAAGCCAGTTTTCTCTCGTCTCTAGATTTCTCTCGTTTCTCTAGTTCTCCTGTTTCAACCCTGAGTGTTCTCAGGTTGTTTTTTGTTTCCTTCTGTCTTTTCCCTCTTTGTTCTTTGTTGGTTTGTTCTCCAGTGTTCTGGTTAACAGACTGGCAGGTAACCAGGTAGAAGCTATTGGTCTTGTTACCATAGCTTCCTCTTTTGTTTCTTATTTTTTCCCTTCCCCTCTGACACGTCGAGTTTGCCTCCGTGTACTTTTCGTTTTTTCCCATTTTTCTTTTTTGGACGCGTTGTATTTCTTTCCGCGTGTTTTTTGTTTGTTTTACTTACCTGGTCTTTGCACACGTCGAGATACTCCGTGTTGTCTTTCTGTTGTTTCCCTCTGGGGTTTTTTGTTTTCATTTTTTCCCGCATTCGCGGAGGTTTCATTTGGCAGTTTTTTGCCGTGTGATTTATCGGGTCGCGTTTGAGTCCTCACTTCGTTTAAACCAACGCGTCACCGCCGAGATCGGCGGCGAGGCGTAACAGAAACAACTCAGAGCATAACATAGATGGCGATGCTTGATCGCAGCTTTTCATCAACAAATGAAAAGATTGGCATTTATAAATGCGTAGCTGTAGCTTGTTAGTAGAAAGCAGCAGTTTGAAGTTTGTCTTAATTGATTTCTCTTGCACGCGTAGTCAGCACCACCTACTGACATACAACTAGAAATGTCAGAAAGCTATACTCGTTAATCTTACTTTATGTAAGATTTGATCTTTGATCATAATGTCCTTGACCTATTAGTAGTAAATAAAAAAAATGAAAAGGCTGGAAAATAGATGATAATATTTCATATTCAACGCATCAGTGCAAGGAGTGTAAAATAGTCACATAACACAGTTAGCAAATTATACAAAAAGCCCATGAGACAAATTAATTAGATTAAAATCACCAGTTATGAGGAGTCCTCCTCTCTACACTAAACAGAGGCACTGCACGGGGAGGGCAAATGTGAAGAAGGGCCTAACAGTGGACAGGCCATGTGTCTCCTTCTGCTGAACTCACACACACACACACACACACACACACACACACACACACACGCACTCATGCACGGAGGCACGCACACACACACGCACATGCGCACACACACACACACACACACACACACACACACACACACACACCATAGGCAGTCATGGTCTGGTGGTAGAGAACTGGTTTTGTGCCCGGAGGGTCGTGGGTTTGATTTCCAGACCTGAGGCCATGACTAAGGTGCCCTTGAGCAAGGCACCTAACCCCAACTGCTCCCCGGGCGCCGGGCTAGGGCTGCCCACCGCTCTGGCCATGTGTGCACCACAGTCCCCTAGTAATCACTAGTGTGTGTGTGTGTGTGTGTGCACCACAGCCCCCTAGTAATCACTAGTGTGTGTGTGTGTGTGTGTTCTAACTGCACAGATGGGTTAAAAGCAGAGAACAATTTTCAATTGAAAAATCACAATTGACAAATATGGCACATTTACATTTTACCAAGTCACACCACCCTCCATATACATACCAGTATATCAATGGGATACTGATGATTAAAGGAGGAGGAATTATACACTGATGTAACATATTTTTCATGCTAACAAATAACGAGGAAATCTTCCTGTTTTGTACCATGAGGCATTTATTTACAGTTCAAAGGGAATAAATGACAAGTTCTTTGTTATTGTATATAGAGGTTTATTATATTTATTTTTAACATTGTGTATGAGGCGTTGACAGTGCAGCATATGAAACAGTACAGAAGAACTGTGAGGAGCATCTTTCCATCATCACTGTGTGTCATTGATGGTCATCATGCTCACAAAGAGAACATTTCCTCTGTTTCCTCTTGGGTAAAGGGCTCCCCTGATTAGTGTGAATAAAACTGTGCTTACCAGTGTTTTACAGGGAAATTCAAAATATCTAAACCACATTAAAACACTGAGAAAATGTGCAGTTAACCATTTTGAAGTGCGACACAGAGGCAGAGAGGCTCATCACACATGTTGCAGGTGATGAGGGTCAGTAGAATGATAAACGTGTTGGGAACAGGGATGAAACGAAACTGAACACACACTGGCGATCCTGAGTCATGTACATTATATTCTTTTCATGCAAGAACGTATGTTTTTATATTGTTAACTTATGCTTTTGAATAAGTGAAATATGATTTTACCCTCTTGCATCAAATATTTGGATAGTTCTTCTGGTTCCAAAAATCCCTTTTTCTGCTGATCTAGAACCTAAGGAGGGTGTTTAGGGTAGATTAGTAATTACACAGAAAACATATAAGCTGAAGTATTCATAGCAATGACTGTAGATGAGGTCCAGTGTGAAGAAGGCTGCCATTAACGTAGACATTAATGCACTCGCAGTGCATGAACACTAGAACTAGAGTTTCTAGATCTAGTACATGAATGTGAATTACCTCAAAGGCCTGCAGGAGCATATCATCAGGAATGGGGCGAAACCTGAACAGAGGAGACAGAACAGAACTGGTTATGCAAATCTATTCTCCCACATCAAGGGCATCGCTAGGACTTTTTCAATTCGGGGTTCAAGCCTTCCAGGAGATTCAGCCAATCCACAAAAATTTTTTCTTCATTAAAAAGGTCAGGATTGAGCAGAATGTTAGTCAAGAATTACTTTTTCACTAGCAGCAATCAAGCACTGTCCTGGCTTTAAAATATATGTAGTGTGGGTTCTGAAATGAAAGTGGTGCTAAAGTACGCAGTTTTAATAACCATGCAACATGTTTGGGGCTGGCACTGAAACACTCTCCTGAAACTCACCCCAGAAAACACCTCATTCCACATTACAACACCATATATATATATATAGTTAACACTTAAAATACACCATATCTAAGTATTTTCTGTGAAGATAATTGAAATCATCTTTCTTAGAGATTTGCAACACAACATGACACACACAACACACACACACTCACCACATCTCACTGGGTGGATACTAAATGATATAATGAATATGCCTTGTGTACAAAGGTAAGGCTCACATGAACAGGAGCTAACAAGTCAACTAATTACAGTTATGTAATAAGGAATATCAATCAATCAATCAATCAATCAAATTTTATTTATATAGCGCTTTTTACAACAGTTGTTGTCACAAAGCAGCTTTACAAGTGCCGAGTCCTAGCCCCCAGTGAGCAAGCCAAAGGCGACAGTGGCAAGGAAAAACTCCCTAGTTTTTGCATGAGGAAGAAACCTTGAGAGGAACCAAGACTCAGGGGGGGAGCCCATCCTCCTCTGGCCGACACCGGTCACCATGACAACAACAACAATATAGACAGAATGTAGACAGAATGTAAAAGATGCAATAATGTCCATTTAGACCGAAAAAGATGTAATAATGTCCATCATGGTGTAGGCATCCGGTTAGGCAGGAGGTGGCCGGCCAGGATGGATCGCTTGTCTCTCCTCATCTCATTATACCTCAAGCAGGCGGGCAGCCATGTGGAGAAATGAAACAGGGAAAATTAGCTCTGTATGAGGACATATACAGGACAGGTAAAATTATAAACATTTCTGGAGTGTGGCAGCAACTCCGGCACTAAGTTAAATTATTACAGCCTAGCTAAAAAGGCAGAACCAGAAGGTAACATAGGCTTGGGGGCATTCTGAGACAATGGCATCCGTCCACTGCACTGTCAACAAACTTGAGTGACCACGAGCAGTGACAGGATGACAGCACCAGCACCCCAGTCTACCATAAAACCCTTCGTCTATGAACCCCTGGATCTGTACCTTTATCTAAGGGGGATATTAATTATCAAACGCTAGACTAAATAAGTGGGTTTTCAACCTAGATTTAAAGATTGTGACTGTGTCAGAGTCCCGGACACATTTAGGAAGATTATTCCAAAGCTGGGGGGCCTTATAAGAAAAGGCTCTTCCCCCTGCTGTTACCTTGTTAATTTGTGGAACTAATAACAGACCAGCACCCTGTGATCTTAGTTGACGTGGGGGTTCATAGTAGGAAATAAGTTCCTGGAGGTATTCAGGAGCAAGCCCGTGTAGTGCTTTATATGCTAATAATAGAATTTTAAAATCAATACGAAATTTAACTGGGAGCCAATGCAGGGCTGATAGGACTGGTCTAATATGCTGAAATTTTCTAGTTCTGGTCAGAACTCTAGCTGCGGCATTTTGAACTACTTGAAGTTTATTTAGATTCCTATTTGAACATCCTGACAGTAGTGAATTGCAGTAGTCTAGTCTAGAGCTAACAAAGGCGTGCACCAATTTTTCTGCATCATCCTGTGATAATGCATTTCTTAATTTGGCAATGTTGCGGAGATGTAGAAAAGCTATCCTAGTAGTATTATCTATATATTTATCAAATGATAGGTCAGAGTCGAGTATGACGCCTAGGTTTTTGGCTACTGTGCCAGGTGTAATGGGATAGTCTGCAAGATTAAGCATTAAATTTGGAATTTTCTGTCTTGCGGCCTTAGGGCCCACAAGGAGAACTTCTGTTTTGTCCTCATTTAATTGTAGGAAGTTTAGAGACATCCAGCACTTAATATCTCTTACACAGGCCTCAATTTTTCCTAAACTGAGTTTGTCATCGGGTTTGGCTGATATGTAAAGTTGAGTGTCATCCGCATAGCAGTGAAAATTGACACCATGTTTGTTTATAACTGTGCCCAATGGTAGCATATATAATGTAAATAATAGTGGTCCTAAGATGGAGCCTTGCGGGACCCCATATTTAACCATTGTACGTTTGGATGAAATATTATTGAGCTCTACAAACTGATAGCGATTTGTTAAGTAAGACTGAAACCATGAAAGGGCTGTGCCTGAGACTCCAACCCAGCGTTCTAACCTTTCTAGCAAGATCCTATGATCAATTGTGTCGAAAGCTGCACTAAGATCAAGAAGCACTAACAGTGATACATAGCCTTGATCTGATGCAAGGAGGAGATCATTTGTTACTTTAACTAATGCTGTTTCAGTACTGTGATGGGGCCTAAAACCAGATTGGAACTTTTCAAATGTGTTATTCCTATGCAGATATAGGCATAATTGCTGGGCAACAGCTTTTTCTATGATCTTAGATATAAATGATGTGTTTGAAATGGGTCTATAATTAGATAGCACAGTCGGATCAAGATTTGGTTTCTTGATCAGAGGTTTGATAATTGCTAATTTACATGATTTGGGCATGTGACCTATTGTAATGGATGAGTTAACTATAGTTAGAAGAGGTTCAGTTACAGCTGGTAATACCTCTTTTAATAACTTTGAGGGAACTGAGTCTAATGTGCAGGTAGTACAATTTAAGGAAGAAATTATTTTCTCTAATTCTGATTTTGGGAGTGGATGAAAAGCATCAAGTTTTTCTCCCGGTATGTCATTTAAATCAATATCAACCAAACCAGATGACATACCAGTTGTATTGCTAATAAAGGGTTTTATATTTTGTCTAATATTCTCTATTTTATTATCAAAGAAATCTATAAATACATTACTAGTGAGGTTTACTGGAATCTGAGGTTCTGTGCCTGCTTGATTTTTTGTAAGTTTAGAAATAGTATTAAAAAGAAATCTAGGATTGTTTTTATTTTTCTCTATCAGTGAGGCTAAGTATGCTGAGCGTGCTTTAGTGAGTGCCCGTTTGTAGTCAATAATGCTATCCTTCCAGGCACAGTGGAATACTTCCAATTTAGTGGATCGCCATATCACTCCATTCTCTTAAATGGAGTTATACATGTTACAATAAACAATAATCAATAAATGATAAGATTCAGATCTACTAAAACATTATTCACCTATGCTTTCAAATGGCTGGGTGATAAAAATCAGCAAACCTTTCTTGCAAAACCTACTTTACTTGTTCAGGTAATTAAAACCTACTTTGTTGTTTATTGTCAATGAATCACTGAAACAAGTAAAGTCTTGCTCAGACAGATCTCGGACAAATTATGCTCCAGTAAGAGAAACTCAGTAGTCACTGAGAGTGCATGCAGCAATATCGGTCCACTTTAATTTACTGTGATGAGCTTCACATAATGGATTTAATGCTAATGGTGCTAAAACGAGAATCAAGCATCTACTGGGAAGAGTTCAAATGTGAAGTTTCATCCAATACCAAGAACATATCATTTCATCAGTACACTCTGGGATCATATAAAATCACAGTGAATTAGGCCTTGTCTTACTTGTGCTCCATCAAGACCTTGGTCATAGTCGGAAGGAATTTCTCAAAGCGGATATATCCTGTTGACTCCTCCTCCTCAACCTGTTAAAGCAACTACACATCACCTTCAGTATACACCAGATCTCACTACACAGCCAATAAAACACTGTTGGCCTATAACTTAATAATGAAATATTCTACACAGACAAAATAACACTGACCTCTGCAATAATGTCATGCAGTTCAGCTTCAGTTGGAAAACAACCAAGGGATCGAATAATGGTACCAATTTCTCTAGGAAAACAAGAAAAGGACACATTTAGAGAAATAAAGCAATAAAATGTAATGAACGAGAACTGTGTATGTACAGTGCAGTAAATGGGGAGTTTGTACATTTAGGTGGAATTTGTCATGAATTAAACCTTACCTGACATCAACCGTGTGATTGAATTCATGATCAAACACATCAAATGCGTTGCTGATCCTCTTGTGGACCTCAGATACAATACCTTCTGTAAAGGACAGTAGAAAATTATCTTGTTAATCCAAACAGCTTGACATGCCTGTTGTAACGAAGTGGCCCAAGGTTCGTTTAGGTGTCGTCAGTTCGAATGTGATGCTAAAACTTTTTTTTTTTTTTTTTTAGAAAATCTCATATTCATACTATATTGAAAAATAAGTGTTTTTGTCATTTTATGATAGCTCCCTACAATTAACTTTCAGCCATGAAGATTTCAAATATAACCTTTCATGTATAACCTTTGTTAAACTCCGTCACGTAACTGGTTTGGTAACTGGTTTGGTGGTCAATCTTGCACTAGGATCTTTCAGGTTGTTCTTAAGTCAGATAACAAGTTACTTAACATGTGAACCATTAGAATATCTGCACGTCACATTTAGAGGGAAATGAAGTTCATTAGCAAAGTAAAATATAAAATAGTGTAGCCAACATATTTTATTGTTTATGTCAACTTTATGCTCTAAAATGAAAATGCCAGTTAGCCAGCCAGCTAACGTAGTTTAGAGTCCTGCACGGGTCCGATTTTTGAGACCCGTACCCACCCATATCCGCAGAGTGGCTATTTCAAAGTTAAATCCGTACCCGCCCGGACCCGTTAATATTCTACCCGTTACCCACCCGTGCCCGTGAAAAATCACACAAATCGAAAGTATTCCTATAGAGCACTTTATTTTTCAATGCGCCTCTGAAAAAACGTCAGTACAACACAAAATAAAATATAAGGTTGCTGTGCAGGAACAGTATGGCTATTCCTATCTAAAATTAGCAACTGCAAAATGAGAGGGAGCAAATGCCAGTATAACAACCAAATAAAATCGCATAGGTTCACAAATCTATCCTAGGTTACTGTGCAGGAACAGTATATCGTCCACAGTCCCAGGTTTGAGCTGCGTTCTGCGCTCTTGGATCACAAATCCTAAACGCCAAGTTCTCTCTCGTCATTTTTCCTTGTTCTAGCACGGCCACCCATTTGCTTTGTAACCACCTAGCGAGCTACAATAAATGCCCGGTACTGTGTTACAACCAGCCTCTGCTCATGTTTCCGCTGGAAAAGAACCGAAGTTTGGGTATTACCCCAGAACAGCTGAAGAGTAAAGTTCAGCCCGCTCTGGCCAACGGAGCTACGGTATAAGTAAGCTCCCCTGAGCTTCGCCACCACCATCGGGAGGCGCTAATCAGGCAAAATGTAACACTATGTTCATTACGAAGCAAATAAAAGCCTACTAAAAATGACCACTTATTTAACTTACCCGCCCGCATACCCACCCGTAAAATTTCGGTATGTGTAAAACCCACCCGTTTCAGCATCTATTTGCCCGTACCCGACCCGGTGCAGGACTCTAACGTAGTTACAACCCTGTAACATTAGCTAACAGCACTACAGTAGCTTAACAACTTGTGTTAGTTAGCTAGCGTATGCTAGTCAGTTAACGCACGTTACTGCACGGCGCAGAATATCTGGTCACGTGACCAACAAAGAACGTTCACGTCGTTTGATACCTGCAGAGTCTTTATCTCCCGCCATGTTTGACGCTACAGCTGGTTGCTAAGAGACAGAAACGTTCACTTCCGTTCCGCGAAGCTCGCGCGTGTCCGTCATCAGTGATGGAAGTGGCTGATTTACAGAATATAATAGATGAAGAGAGTGACGGACGGCGGAGGTCATCTCCGTTTATTCAGCGCTGCACTGATCACAAGAACGCGCCTAGGATCATAGGTTTCAGCCAACAGAGTAGGTATTTGATTCCATTTTGTAACCGATGGTGTTTCTACCATGGCAAAAAACAAGTCTACACAGCTAAAATAAATCTGATCAACAAAATGAAAGTTATAAGAGGATGTTTTTCATGACAGAGCACCTACCTAATATACCACAAGAGAGACTGTGTCCTACAGTCCTGACCAAACGGTCCAGTGATGACTCCGCCTTGCTGACAGTGTTCTCACTGCTTCAGCTTCCCTATTTAGTTAATAATAGCTCAGCTAGGTATGAAAATGTTTCAATTTTACCTGAGTATGGGCTTCAATTACAGTGATCCTAAACCTCAGAAAAACAGATCTAAGCTCAGTTAAACCTGAGATACAGCGACATCTAGTGGCAGATAATGATTTTTAAATGATAATTTAATTTTTTTTAGATTTACATTTAACTTCAGGTTAACTTCAGACTTTACTACAGATTCCAACAACACAGCATTTAAATACACTGCATACACAATATGGAGCTGTATTTCATTCAGATTTATGCTTATGGGTAATTTCTCAACTACAGTTCAGCTAATGACAGCTCAGTTGCCCCGTGCTATCAGCTCGGGTTGGATGCCTGTGTTTTTACCCTTCAGACAGAGACCTTCACTATAAGGTATTCTGGGACTGCTGCTGTAAGTGCTTTGAGATGAAGGAGTGAGAATGCAGTTATGAATGTCCTTCGGTCCTTTATTGTTACACAGACTAAGGTGTGTGTGTGTGTGTGTGTGTGTGTGTGTGTGTGTGTGTGTGTGTGTGTGTTACTATTGGTTAACCCTTATGAATTACCTCTCCTATTAATGATTGCCCTAATTATTGGCCAAGCGTATTAATGACCACCCTTATTTTCACGTTTATTAGTGTCTGTCCTTTTTAATGACCACCCTTATTAATGGCCGTTAATGGTGTTTTGATCACATTGTAGGAGTGCAGATTTATTCACTTATTTATTCGCATTGTTTGCTTATGTCACAATGAGATGTTATGACAACTCAAAGCTTATGTGTCATAGGAAGCAGTAAAATTACATGCAGTGCAGACACACAAGGTAGGAAATACATGTTGTATATAACCAACCTTTGATGTGACCAAACCTCTGAATACGTTTCTTTTGTTTTTATAAAGCCATGCATTGACTCTGTATGAGGCCCTACTGACTTACTGTTTTGTAGGAAAAGCCTTCAGTCATAAGCATATTGCCGTTTCGGTTTTGTTTTGTGTTCAAGACAAATTTCTTTCATGAAAAATGTATTTTTGTAGAGGTCTGAATAGTGTTGCAGAGGTCTGACTAGTTTTGTAGAGGTCTAAAATAAGTTGGAGAGGTCTTGCTAGTGTAGAAGTCATACGTATGTTGTAGAGGTCTGACAAGTTTTGTAGTCATCATACATATGTGGGTGAGCAAATACTTTTGGCAATATAGTGTACTTCTATGCCAAGTCTTATTCTTGTTATAAGCAGTAGTAGTAACAGTAAGAGTTGTAGGCCGGCTGTTGCTGTCTTTCTTTGCTTTCTCTTTTCCCTTCTCTTTGCTGCTTGTTGTGCTTGCCTAAACTATCTCAAATTGTAAAATTGTACTTTTGTGACTTAGCGTGGAGTCCTTGTTCCAGTTCATCTAAATGTGGTGCTGGAGGCTTTGGAGGAACGTGGCATTTAGCTCCGCCTCCTCCAGTGCTCCTGTGTCTTCAAGCAGGTCCTGTAGAGAAGTATAACAGATGCGCGCTGGGTGTTGCAGCTTTATTGTTTCAGCAGTGAAAGAAACGATTAGCGATGTCTGGAAGAGGTAAGGGTGGTAAAGGTCTTGGGAAAGGAGGCGCTAAGCGTCATCGCAAGGTTCTCCGTGACAACATCCAGGGCATTACTAAACCCGCTATTCGCCGTCTGGCTCGTCGTGGCGGTGTCAAGCGTATTTCCGGTCTGATTTACGAGGAGACCCGTGGTGTGCTCAAAGTGTTCCTGGAGAACGTTATCAGGGACGCGGTTACCTACACCGAACACGCCAAGAGAAAGACCGTCACCGCTATGGATGTGGTTTATGCTCTGAAACGCCAGGGACGCACTCTGTACGGATTCGGAGGTTAAACGCTCAACTCGACACAAAACCAACGGCTCTTTTAAGAGCCACCCATATGCTCATTTAAAGAGCTGTTTCATGCGTTTAAAACAGCATACGCTTTATACCATTTCATTTTATAGGCTACATGAACTGTTACTTGTTTACTGTTACATGAACCCCCAGATAATTGTCTACACCATTTATCACACAATGTCCGACGTTGCCGTGTACTACAAGTTTTAAAATGCACGTTGTAGTCTCTGAATCCTAAAACATTTAAATAAATGGACATATTAAATAAATGGAGACGCTTTATGACGAAATAATGCAATGAATCTGCATTATTGAAACTAATGGTAAATAATTTTGACATTATGACATTTACCATTCTATGTCTGTTCTAATTATTTTAAGTCGTCTTATTTACTTTATTACATTACTCTGTCTATTTTAATAAATTGTCATTTTATTATATTTTATTATGTTTGATTCCTTTTTTTCTTTAGGTTTTTTTAAATGTTTTTTATTTATTTTGTAAAGCACTTTGAGTTTCATGTATCTATGAAAGATACTATACAAATAAAGATTTTTTTTTTTTGTAATGATAATCAAAGTTATGACCTAGCTAGTTTAGAACCACATCCAAAGAATTTTAGTCTAATAAAATGAAAAGCTAGAAATTCCTTGCGCAAGCAGAACTAAACAGATTTTGAAGCTCTATCATAGTTTTCGTTTGAAAGTTGAAGGCAGAAATGGCTGGGCGGGATTAAGAGGTAAACGCTACGGCACAGTGGGGTGGCGGAGCCACGATAGGAGGTCCTGTCAGAGGAGGGCTTGTTTTTGACCAATGATGCTTAGTCATGAGCGTGGAGGGAGGGCGTGACCTAATTAGAATACCAAACTCTTAATGTAGGAGGTGCTGGAGAGTTGTTGTTCATTCAACGGTGTTTCACTCATCACCGAGCATCATGCCTGAGCCAGCAAAGTCCGCCCCGAAGAAGGGATCTAAGAAAGCCGTGACCAAGACGGCCAGTAAAGGAGGCAAGAAGCGCAGAAAGACCAGGAAGGAGAGCTACGCTATCTACGTGTACAAAGTTCTGAAGCAGGTCCACCCCGACACCGGTATCTCTTCCAAGGCGATGGGAATCATGAATTCTTTCGTCAATGACATTTTCGAGCGCATCGCTGGTGAGGCTTCTCGTCTCGCCCACTACAACAAGCGCTCTACCATCACCTCCAGGGAGATCCAGACCGCCGTGCGCCTGCTGCTTCCCGGTGAACTGGCCAAACACGCCGTGTCTGAAGGCACAAAGGCCGTCACCAAGTACACCAGCTCCAAGTAAATGGCCAAATAGTGCGACTTAACCAACCCAAAGGCTCTTTTAAGAGCCACCCACATTTTCACCCAAAGAGTTTTTCCCTTAGGAATGTGTTTGCACAATAATTAGATTAAAGCTATTTCTGTCCTGTTAGTTTTCCCACGTGCTGTGCTTTGTTGGGCAGCCTAGAATGTATTTTATGTTGTGTTCTATAATGTATATGATCTGTACAACTTTGTATCCACTGCTGTACGTTTTCTTAGCATCTCAGCTTGTGTGTGTGCGCGTGTTACATTTACATTTATGGCATTTAGCAGACGCTCTTATCCAGAGCGACTTACAAAAGTGCTACGTAGTTGCTTGGAATCTCCAAGAATAGATAGTCCTGAACACAAGGTACTCTAAGCTGGAAAAACCACTAGACGAAAGTCAAATGATACCTAACAATTATACCTGAACATACTAGTGCTGTCAATTCCAGGTGCCGCGATTAAAAGTCCTCACCAGGATTTTGCTCTGGCTTCCTGGATTGTATTGATTCCACTAATTTTACCTGGATTGCTAATTAGAAAATCTAGCAAGCTTGAGCAAAATCCTGGTCAGGACTTTTAATCGCGGCACCTGGAATTGACAGCACTAGAACATACACATCACCTGAGGAAAAAGACAGTAAACAATACCTGTAACAAACACAACAGCAATTGTAAGAACACTACAAAATACAAAGGGAAACATACAGACAAATACAGTCTGTCATTTAGGCTTCTGATAAATTTAAGGATTTTGCACCATCATAAAAAACCAGTTGGGAGAAAACAGTTCAGAGAGTCCTTGGAGTAGAAACACGCCTACTTGTCTGACATACATAGACGTATGGCACTGGAAATGCTACTGGGATTTTAAAGAACTGGTAGGCTGGAAAGAGAATAAACTGACTAGAGTTTAGAGTTTATTTCGGATTTTAGAGAAACATGTACATATACGTATAAACATATATATAAACACATATGTACACATACATTTACATAAAAAAGAAAGAAAACGAAAGTAAAATAATAATATTTAATAAATAATAATGGTTATAATGGTGAAAATAATGATAACCGAAAAATGTATAGTTTGAAGCATTAAATTATATTGACTACCCTTTTTAATCAAATATATATATTTCCAATTATGTTATTAATAATAAACTTTGCTCATCTACAGAACAATCATACATTACTATTAAAAATCAATATCAAGTTATACATATATAAAATTATTTATCTTTATTATAAGTATCTATTACCTTATTTTTAAGCATGTTTTTCAAATTTGACAAGTGAACTGCAGATTTTTATGTCCTTGTCACAACTGTTCCACAAGTTTACACCTTTGACAGATAAACATTTACTTTTCCATTAGTTCTTACTCTTATTTTTTTAAACATACCTGTTAATAAGTTTAATTTTTCCTGATTCTTGAGACCACCACTATTATCTCATAGTATTTGTACATATGGCCACGGCCTCCTGCACCCCATGCTTGTGTTTTAGTCACACCTACACAAGGGATTTTTTAACTAATAAACACACCATTGCCACGTTCAAAACACCTCCATGCCTTTACTCAGACTCTCCTTCATAGCACACACTATTGGCGCATTTCCACTAGGGCCTGCTTGGCGCGGTATGGTTCGATACGGGTCGCTTCGCAACGGAACGGTACGGTCGCGTTGTGTTTCCATTACAATGGTGAACCACCCCAATGTGGGTGGAGTCGCTGTTGGCGCGCGGGTTGTAGTGTCGTGACATCATTTGTATGCGACCACAACACCGGCACAACACCCCTTAACAAATAGCATTATTGTATCTTATTTATCTTTATCTTCATTATTGTATGTGGTTGCTCTAATTATTGATAATAATTTGGTATTACTCAAACAGGCTGAACACACCCTGCATAAAAAGCATCAGTCATACAATCAAATGAAATCAAACTTTATTATTTACATATGTTGTACTTTAAATATCTATATTTCATAATATAGTTATAGTTTTAAAAAGTGCAAAAAGCAAATATATACGTATAGCTTTATATGAAATAAATATTTATAGTACTACAAGCAACATTTTGTGTGCTTTTACTGGCGTCTGTCTCGCATGGTGTTCACAAGTTCGCCAAGCACTCCAAGGAAAGCCCGGTTGAAGGAAACATTTTCCGCCAACTCCGCTCGCCTCGTCAGTGGAAGGGGAATCTTGAACGTAAAAAATAACAAATATTAAACACAAGCATTCACGTGAAAGCAACAACAATATAGCGTAACTGCACAAAATGTGTAGCACGTCATCGCTGCTATGGCTACAGCTAACTAGCAACTAGCAAGGCTAAGAGCTAGCTATTGTACAGTAGTGACTGTGGTGGTAACATTTACTACAAACACAGCTCTAAATTCCTGCGTTTACAATAGATGCGTTCATATTACGTTCATATTACATCTTTTACGAGCCTAGTAGTAAAACTGTGAAATCACAATACACTCACCATTCTCCGTGGCCTCCAGCACCGACATCGCCGTGTCCAGCACGTTTTCTCTTCCGTTACTGGCTGGCCGGTGACCGTATATGACATCCATTTGCTGGAACCATTTCCAGTCTTTGCGGTTTGCTCCGCTGCGTCCGTTATGGTCCTTCACCGCCCGGTAATCGCGTTAAGCTTTTTTAGCTTGGACCGACCGGCACTGCTGAACGGACCGCTGGTAGCCATGAGTGGCCATTAGCGCGGAAACCTCGCTAAAAACCTTTACATTTCTAGTGGCCCCGTCCAGTTCACCCTGGATTTTTTTATCGCTGATTATTAACAGAAAGGTTTGTACCTCGGCGTTTGACCAGGGAACAGACTTCGCTCCTTGGGTTTTAAAAACGGCTGAGGAGTCCATAGCATAGCGGAGGAGTCGCTCTCCTGACGCAACCTGTGACGACACTCCCTGGCCAATCAGTGTCATGCTGTCCCTCCACGTCACAGAACTGTACCGCTTCGGAACGGTTAGAACCTCAAGCGAGTCGGTACGAAAAAAGTACCCAAAGGGGCCGGCTAAACGGGTCCTGGTACTAATGGAAACACTCACAAACCGTCGCGAATCGAACCGTACCGTGCCAAGCAGGCCCTAGTGGAAATGCGCCATATGAGCTGTTAGACCTACTCCTTCATTTCTGTCAATTTCACCCCACACATCACACAAAACACAGCATGTCTTCTTAGGTGCGACAGTCGCAGGTTGCGTTTTTGTGGCAGTTGTGAAAAACGACCCGAAACTGCATGGGCTTCCCTGGCACGCAAATAAACGAGAGAGCCTTCTCTTGCCATTCGCGTTTTTTGATGCACTGCAAATAGTGTTTGGATGCATATTTAGGTCGAGATTTGTCGTGAGAAAACACAAGTACCATCTACTCACGGAAGCACAGGCACGCAGTGTCGGGCGAGTTGAGTCTACACCGTCCTCATGTGTATTTTAAGACCACAGTCCGTCGCGAGGAGGGAGGTTCACATTCACAGATCAGTTCGTTCAGTGTTTGTTTCTCTTAGAAAATTCAAGGATGGCAGAAGTGGCTCCAGCCTCAACCGCTGCCGCGCCGGCTAAAGCGCCCAAGAAGAAAGCTGCTGCTAGACCCAAGAAAGCGGGACCCAGCGTCGGTGAGCTTATCGTTAAAGCTGTTTCTGCTTCCAAAGAACGGAGCGGCGTGTCTCTCGCCGCGCTGAAGAAAGCTTTGGCTGCTGGCGGTTACGACGTGGAGAAGAACAACTCTCGCGTCAAGCTCGCCATCAAGAGCCTGGTGACGAAAGGGACTTTGGTGCAGACCAAAGGCACCGGAGCGTCTGGCTCGTTTAAGATCAACAAGCAAGCGGAAACTAAGAAGAAGCCCGCCAAGAAAGCCGCGCCTAAGGCGAAAAAGTCCCCCGTTAAGAAGCCTGCCGCGGCTAAAAAGCCCAAGAAGGTCGCGGCAAAGAAGCCCGCCGCCGCTGCAAAGAAGTCGCCCAAGAAGGCGAAGAAGCCCGCTGCCGCCAAAGCTACCAAGAGTCCCAAGAAAGCGAAGAAGCCGGCCGCTCCGAAGAAAGCAGCCAAGAGCCCCAAGAAGGCAAAGGTTGCGAAGCCCAAGACCGCCAAGCCAAAAGCAGCAAAGGCGAAAAAAGCAGCCCCCAAGAAGAAGTAAACGTGCATGTTTTCATGTCTTGGTCTCCCCAAAAGGCTCTTTTAAGAGCCACCCACCTTTTTTTCTAAAGAGCGCTTTTCTTTAAACTAAATATTTTGTGTCGTTGGTGGATTTTAAGGTGCAGTTTCATCCATTGCTCTACATTAAGTGCGTGGACATTGGGAAGAAAAATGACAACCTAAAACATTCATCCCGTCCTAAATACAGAAATACTGTGTAGAATAAGATTCTATTTTATATACGTATGTTTTATTTGCCCAAGTGTACTTTATTAAAATGGAGAATGAAAAGTCAATACACAAGCATTTCAAGCAATCCATACTCATTACAATATCAATATGACGGTAAAACAACATATATATAACTTTATATATCTATTAGGGTCCAACGAAAATCAGTTTTTCTTACTGTATCCATAGTAAACATGTTGCATTTCATTATTCACAGAAATATTGTATATAATAAGATTTTATTGTATGCTATGAATACATTAGTCTGCCCATCTCTCCTCTCCTTGTCATACATGTACTGTACGTAGCTTGAATAACTTGAGTACATTTCTACATTAAATTGAAGTGCATACATATAGAAAAACGTTATTACGAGAGGGAGTTTTGTAGAGTAAACGCGCGTAAAACATTTTGCATCTCATTCAACATATGGACATGTACACAGTAATATTCTATTGTATGATATTTTTTAATTTGCCAATCTCTCCTGTCCTTGTCATACATATGCGTGTACCCTGAATAGCTTAGAAGATTTCTAAAACTTGATTCAATATTGAAATGCATATACGAAGGACAAGAAAAGACGTGCCACATGGAGTGTTGCAGGGTAAAGAGATGGAGGCTGGCTTTGGATGTCGACCGCTTCGGGTTGGTTATTCGTCATGCCTTCTTTAAGCCAATAGGAGAGCAGCTTATTTAGCTATATCTCCAGCGCTCTTAGAGCAGGCGTGATTATTTCATCTTTGCTTACAGCGCTGTGGTTGACATTATGAGTGGCAGAGGCAAGACCGGTGGTAAGGCTAGGGCCAAGGCCAAGACTCGTTCGTCTCGCGCCGGACTACAGTTTCCTGTGGGCCGTGTACACAGGCTTTTGCGCAAGGGTAACTACGCCGAGCGCGTCGGTGCCGGTGCTCCCGTCTACTTGGCTGCCGTGTTGGAGTATCTAACTGCTGAGATTCTCGAGTTGGCAGGCAACGCCGCCCGCGACAACAAGAAGACTCGTATCATTCCTCGTCACCTGCAGCTCGCCGTGCGTAACGACGAGGAGTTGAACAAGCTGTTGGGAGGAGTGACCATCGCTCAGGGTGGCGTGCTGCCCAACATTCAGGCTGTTTTGCTGCCCAAAAAGACCGAGAAGACCGTTAAATCCAAGTAAATTTCCCTTCTGTTTTCAGAATCCAACGGCTCTTTTAAGAGCCACCCACATCGACTTATGAAGTGCAACTTTTCATTCATGCAGATTTTAGTATGTGCTCTTGTGTCATTATTGGATGCTGCTGTTTCACGTCTAAGCATTCGCACACTTCGTTTAAATGCGCACAATCACTCTAATGTTGCATATCCACACATGAATTTATACGTGTGCATAAAGACAGACATGATGTTGCTCCTATGAACAGAATATAGGACAGTAAGCATAAGCTGCTGGCAACTAATGAAAGCCAGCAGTGTTGGCAGGTGAGAAATGTAGGATTATATGGTACCAGAGACATAAAATAACAGTGTTATGTGCAGAGTCTGTTTTTAACACTAGA
The DNA here is from genome assembly GCF_052324685.1 of Brachyhypopomus gauderio. NCBI lineage: Eukaryota > Metazoa > Chordata > Actinopteri > Gymnotiformes > Hypopomidae > Brachyhypopomus > Brachyhypopomus gauderio. Next base: position 304,347 of record NW_027506977.1, on the reverse strand, counting down.
GCTCCTGAGAATTCAGGATTCTGAGGACATCACCCCTCCTTCTTCTCCTTCTTGCCAGCAATTAGCAAAGCCAAACATCACCCTTTATTATGTTAATTCACAGAGCAAGACTGAGGCAGCAGCCTCACCCAGAAAGTCTCTGATCACAGAGATCACAGATCACAAATAAGCAGAAACACAAATGCTTCTATCAAATGCTTCTAACACAAATATAGATAGATAGATAGTATAAGAAATGTACAAAGAGTAAGATTCAAGCCTGCTGTTTAGATCACAAACAAGCAGAAACACAAATGCTTCTATCAAATGCTTCTAACACAAAGATAGATAGATAGATAGATAGATAGATAGATAGATAGATAGATAGATAGATAGATAGATAGATAGTATGAGAAATGTACAAAGAGCAAGATTCAAGCCTGCTGTTTAGATCAAACAAGCAGAAACACAAATGCTTCTATCAAATGCTTCTAACACAAATATAGATAGATAGATAGTATAAGAAATGTACAAAGAGCAAGATTCAAGCCTGCTGTTTAGATCACAAACAAGCAGAAACACAAATGCTTCTATCAAATGCTTCTAACTATCTATCTATCTAGATAGATAGATAGATAGATAGATAGATAGATAGAGAGCACATGAATTTGTTTTCCTGTCTTTTCCTCTCCTTTTCCAGCCTGCTGTTTAGATCACAACATTTATCAGTGATGCAGTGATGCAACGCGACCATGCTAATTTTCGCTAGCAATGATATGGGATTTCCTATATAACATTAGCATCAAGCTAACTGCGCCATATAATTTCTTAGCTTTTCAAACGCGAATTCAAACGCGGAAACAGAAAGTGTTTGATTACAACAAATATTATATAGTATAGTATATGAAATATACAAAGAGCAAGATTCAAACATTTTTATTTATTTTTATTGTTTGACGGGACTCATTAGAGAAACTGTCGTCTCTACGTGCGATTGAATTGTAACTTTTGAAACACGAGTCTACAAATTTTCTGCCGTTTGTTGTAGTATCGGTAACATACAGTCTGCTTGTAACTTCAACTTTTTTGTGAAGTATCACGTTTGGTGTTTTGGTCATATGAGCTTGGGGGTGAGCCAGCTTGTGCTTTGGCAGGCGTATGAGCTGGGGGTGAGCCGCTTACATCGCATTACCAAGACAATGGGCGTTAATCCCTTCACAGCAGGGGAGTGGGCTACATGGACCCTACCAAGCCCTGTGAAATTTTTCGCTTCTCTAGGAGCTCTAGCAGATTGTATGCGAATTAAGGAGACTGATTATGGTACATTATGGGCAGAAAAATCCAAACAAAGTCTTGCCGTGAACCCGCCTGAAAAGTAGGCGTTTTTTTTATGTGTGCGCTCTACGGGCCAATTGTCGAGCGGTGACGCACACTTGATTGTCCAATGGATGGTCTTCGTGTTGAAGACGCCCAATGAGCGCTGGTCGTCGTTAGGGCTTAAAAAGGACGTCGCCTTACTAGGTTCCTATTCTCGTTCCTCCTTGTTGGTGAACAGTCGACTTCTGTCACTATGGCACGAACCAAGCAGACCGCCCGTAAATCCACCGGTGGCAAAGCCCCGAGGAAGCAGCTCGCCACTAAGGCTGCTCGCAAGAGCGCGCCGGCCACTGGCGGCGTGAAGAAGCCTCATCGTTACAGGCCCGGTACTGTCGCTCTGAGGGAGATTCGTCGTTATCAGAAATCTACTGAGCTGCTGATCCGTAAGCTGCCTTTCCAGCGCCTGGTGAGAGAAATCGCTCAGGACTTCAAGACCGATCTCCGCTTCCAGAGCTCCGCTGTCATGGCCTTGCAGGAGGCTAGTGAGGCATACCTGGTTGGTCTGTTCGAGGACACTAACTTGTGCGCCATCCACGCCAAGAGAGTCACCATCATGCCCAAAGACATCCAGCTGGCCCGTCGCATTCGCGGAGAGCGTGCTTAAACTGAGCGCTCGGAGTAAAAGCCCCAAAAACACAAAGGCTCTTTTAAGAGCCACCTAATTGTTTCACTGCAAAACGAGCAAGTTCACTCAGCAGAGGAATGATTCTCTGAAGCTAAATAAGATTTAAACCAGGAAATTGCTGTTTTCACATCTAGTATGAATGAATTATTTTGATCAGCATTGCTGTTGAGGCCTAAACCCTGACTGAAAGATTTCCTTTAACTGGTTCTGAATCAGGTATTCATGAGCTTAGTTGTTAAGCTAAAACTTTCTCAGATCTTTGAAATAAATGGCCTGTCAAGTTTAGTCGTTTTGATAAGTGGTAGGATTACTGCTCATTTGAATGACTTGGATACATAGCAAATGTTCAGGGAAGAGTTTTTTATTTATTTAGTAAAGGATCAATTGCTATAGGGAGAATTATTTTTGAGAAAGTGTGTAGGCAACAAATCTGGTAAGCAGGATGAGATGAGCCCTTCAATTTAAAATGATGTGTCCTTTGTGTCATTTCCAACATACAGTAGATTCACCATAGACACCAGTGATCGAATCCTGATACGCAACAAAATTCGCATGAAGCAACTGTACAGGGAAGCCTTGGTTCAATACAATCTATATAATGCACAATACATAATTATTATTTTTTGCAAAACAAGAGTTTTGTTTTTACAGTGAACAGCATTTGCTTTTGTGGACAATAAATATTGTGTTTATAGAGGTTTTGTGAATTGGGTTTTGATAAAGAAGGAAGATGACAAAAAACGAAGAACACAATTAATAACATTCCTAACCATTCATAAATGACCCATTGAATCAGAGATGTCAGGAGCAATAGTTGGTTTTACAGAACCACTGTAGAAAGAATAAGAATGAAATGAAAATTGAAGAATGAAAATTATTTTGTAATATTATCACTGTTAGTATGTTTTGTTTGTGTCCATGTCAGCAAATGTGTACATGAAATCTGAGAAACCAAGATATGACAGAAAACAAATTATGAAAAGTTATCCACAAGATAGCAGACAGCTGAACTCTTACAATAACAGTAAATCCATTAGAATAATACTGGGAGGCCTTCTCATTTGTTTACCCCTCACCTTCTGTATTGTGTTCACCTTCATTATTGCCTTATTATTCTTCATTCTATGTAAAAAAAAAATCTAAAGAACATTTTGAAGTTCTATTTAAAAAATAAGGAGTAAAGGATTTTATATGCTGTGATTCTATAAGTTATGGAGGGCTGTACAAAGAATTTACAACTAATGAAATGTAACAAATGGAAATCATGTCAATGTGGGCAATGGACATTACAACATAATAGTGTGCAAGATGATTTGATGTGCTTGTAGGCTAGAGCAGAGCCTATAGTCAAATATATATTATATATGTCACATAGCCTAAGCATATTAACACAAGGCTAATGGGGGTGTGTTCAGCATGTACCCACCTTTAAAGTACCCAGGAAGGAGAAGATGGAAATATTCATTGTACATGGACCATAAGATTTAAATACCTTTCAGTGAAAAGTGTGGGTGGCTCTTAAAAGAGCCTTTGGGTTGGTTAAGTTGCACTATTCGGCCATTTACTTGTTTTATTCAGGAGTGTTTGTGTAAATTAGTGTACTAGAACAAACTTATTTAACAATATGTATGCTTAATGAACATTCTAATACAATGTACCTGTGTAAAGAATAATAATAAGCAATGTCAATGTGTGTGTGTGTATGTGTATGTGTGTGTGTTTGTGTGTGTGTGTTTTTGTCTGTGTGTTTTTGTGTGTGTATAAGTGTATGAGATTGTTGTGTGTGTTTGGTATCATAGTTTGAACATGGAAATTTTCACATTTTTATGAAAAACGATCCTAATTGAACCATTACCTGTTACAACTAAGGAACACCATTGCACTAAATATTGATAGAATAATTAGTAATGTAGTTAGTAATTAAATATTCACACTGTTTGTTAGGATTTTTTTGGTTTCAGACATCTTTTGAACAATTAAACATGCACCAGGGTTAAAGTGACCCTAAACAGTACGGCTGTTTTACAAGGATGCACATAATAGGAGGGTTAAGCTAGAGTTCTCAAACTTTTATACAAAGTACACACATGTGTTTACTACAAATGGCACCAAATGGCAACTCAATTCAAATAGCACTGGCCTCGTGAGTTGAATACATTGTGTTCCTTTGTTACAATCTACCCCACTACCAGGGTAGGTTACAACACATGCTGGGGTAAATTGTAACAATTAGACAAAACAAGCAACAACAGAGGCCACACCATGCAATATGCTTTAAAAAGAGGTTTTTGAAATAAAATAAAGAAAGAACAATCCAGAACAATGTCTCTCTCTCTCTCTCTCTCTCTCTCTCTGTGACTGACCAT
>NW_027506976.1:40000-45000 GCF_052324685.1 Brachyhypopomus gauderio | reverse complement strand
AGGGCCACACACTGTTCTAGAGCAGGGCCACACACTGTTCTAGAGCAGGCCCACACACTGTTCTAGAGCAGGGCCACACACTGTTCTAGAGCAGCGCCACACCCCGTTCTAGAGCAGTGCTACACACTGTTCTAGAGCAGGGCCACACACTGTTCTAGAGCAGGGACACATGCTGTTTCTAGAGCAGGCCCACACACTGTTCTAGAGCAGGGACACATGCTGTTCTAGAGCAGGCCCACACACTGTTCTAGAGCAGGGACACATGCTGTTCTAGAGCAGGCCCACACACTGTTCTAGAGCAGCGCCACACACTGTTCTAGAGCAGAGACACACACAAACTAAGTCATCATACCCATACTGCCACTACTGCCCCACAGCCTCTAACCCATCCATCTCAGACCATACCATACCCTGACCCTACTTCAACATCTGCCCTTCATTACAGACCCAGCGCAGTGGTTGCCCATGGAGCTGTGGGGTGGGGTGGGGGGGGGGGGGTGATTCCCATGCTCCTGTGACCTTTCTCCAGTAGCCTGGATGAGACCCCTCAGAATGTTCCCCTTGAGATGGCCGGTAATAACTGCAGTAGTGTAGTGGAGCTATCAGAGCTCATTAAAACACTGTCTCACCTCAGCGCACACGTCACCTCCGTCACACCCAGCATACTGCACCACCACAGCCCCAACTGGAACCACACCGCACCACCACTGACGGCTACACGCACGCTCAACTGCTCATTAAATGGTAATAAAGTGAATTTGAAATATGAACTCCAAAGTAATGCCTTGCCTGTATTTGCCCTGACTCAGGATGAGAACAAATCAAGTAGACCATGAGATGTTAATTCAGCAGGGCTGAAATGTTTTTATCTTAGAACATCTGCTTTAAATCAGTATATAATAACTAAATGTTGTAGAGTGTCAGTCTGTGATTGTACAGTTGCATTTGCAGTCTTCTTTTTTATCCCTTTTATCTTGGCACAGGGCAAACTTCTGTGTGTGTGTATGTGTGTGTGTGTGTGTGTGTGTGTGTGTGTGTGTGTGTGTGTGTGTGTGTGTGTGTGTGTGTGTGTGTGTGTGTAAGGAACACAAGCTGGTGTGAGGGACAACAGGTTTTGCTGGCAGTACCCTTTGCTCTTTCCCTCCCTGTGCTTATCGTGACTGATACCAGGTTATGACAGAGGAAGCTGGTAGCTTTGTGGCCCCGATAAAGCCGCTATAACACTTTTATAAGCCACCCTGCACATCTAGCTAGCGCACTGCAGAAACAGCAGCCTGGAGAAGCAACCTTTGTCCTAAACAGTTAAGGTGACATGATAATACCCATCATTAGAGTTAGAGATGAGACCAGATAGAATACATTATTGGTGTAAAGTGAGTGTGCAAAGTTAGTATCAGTTTGTCACTACTGAGAACAGCTTCCCCTCCCGAGACTTGTGTTGTGCCTTGGCTGGCTCATTACAGACCCACACTCGGATACTCGCTACATATCGAGTCTATCATTCCGTAAGAGTTATTCCTGCATGTGTGTCTGCCGCCTTGATTCTCTTTATTACCCACAGAGACAGAAGGACTGCTCACTGCTCACTCACTGAGCACAGACACGCATGCGTGTGTGCGTGCAGGCCTCAGCCACGGTTAGCCATTGTGACGCCACCGTTGGCGTTCTGGCTGTGTGTCCCATGGGTTGATGGGAGCCGTGATACGACCACTGCCGTTATCTTATCTGCTTGATCAGCTTGGCTGGAGAATCTCCACCGCTACAAATGATAACCTGTTTTATTTCCCCGACAGGTCTGCTCTTTAGCAGAGCAATAACCCACCCCACCCTGCACGCACGGCACGGTTTGGAGACTGCATAGACCCAGGCAGGCAAACAACAGTAAAAGCTTTAGTACAACAATACATTTGAGACCCATCAGATTAGAACTGTACGAAGAAGGCAAAAAAGTGAGTGGATGAGGTTGTCAAAAGTGCGAGGGTGCTTTTGTGATAGCGCTTCTGTATAGAGTGTGTTGTAGTGTACTGCTGATGGCTACTGAAGCAGGCTTTGGGACCTAAAGCTTGAAGAAAACACAATAGCGTTCTTTTCTCTTCTTTTCTCTCCAGGCCAGGTGGTTTATGGGCTTGGTAATTACTGAAACACCAATAGAGGGCGCCACACCCTACGTATGTTTGTTCTCTATGAACTGGAGCAGTACCAAAAATCCTGGAGCATCACACAGACTGAAAACATACCTATGTGGCATTTTTAAATGTTTGTCTAATCACGATACTCACTGGCTTTCAGGAGCTGCCACTCATTGTCAGATCTTCCGTGCTGGAGCAGCTGGACAGGAGTGAGCAGGATCACGTCCACTAGGCCTTCAGACATGCCTGAAATAATCTCCCTTTCTCTCTCACACATGTGCTCTAACTAGGTATCATGCAGCACTGGATGAAAATGAGTGATTCATATTAGTTCAATGTATATATTGCTTTAGAAGTTGGGACAGTGTTTGCTGCTGAGGTGCTGGAGAGGAGCCGCTGTACCTATGTGGGGATGAGTGTGGGGATGAGTGTGGGGATGAGTATGGGGATGAGTGTGGGGATGAGTATGGGGATGAGTGTGGGGATGAGTGTGGGGATGAGTGTGGGGATGAGTATGGGGATGAGTGTGGGGATGAGTATGGGGATGAGTGTGGGGATGGGTGTGGGGATGAGTGTGGGGATGGGTGTGGGGATGAGTGTGGGGATGGGTGTGGGGATGAGTGTGGGGATGAGTGTGGGGATGAGTGTGGGGATGAGTATGGGGATGAGTGTGGGGATGAGTGTGGGGATGGGTGTGGGGATGAGTGTGGGGATGAGTATGGGGATGGGTGTGGGGATGAGTGTGGGGATGAGTGTGGGGAAGAGTGTGGGGATGGGTGTGGGGATGGGTGTGGGGATGAGTGTGGGGATGAGTGTGGGGAAGAGTGTGGGGATGAGTGTGGGGAAGAGTGTGGGATGAGTGTGGGGAGGAGTGTGGGGATGAGTGTGGGAAGGAGTGTGGGGATGAGTGTGGGGATGAGTGTGGGGATGAGTGTGGGGATGAGTGTGGTGATGAGTGTGGGGATGAGTGTGGGGATGGGTGTGGGGATGAGTGTGGGGAGGAGTGTGGGGATGAATGTGGGGATGAGTGTGGGAAGGAGTGTGGGGATGAGTGTGGGGATGAGTGTGGGGATGAGTGTGGTGATGAGTGTGGAGATGAGTGTGGTGATGAGTGTGGGGATGGGTGTGGGGATGAGTGTAGGGATGAGTGTGGGGATGAGTGTGGGGATGAGTGTGGGGATGAATGTGGGGATGAGTGTGGGAAGGAGTGTGGGGATGAGTGTGGTGATGAGTGTGGAGATGAGTGTGGGGATGAGTGTGGTGAAGAGTGTGGGGATGAGTGTGGGGATGAGTGTGGGGATGAGTGTGGTGATGAGTGTGGGGATGAGTGTGGTGAAGAGTGTGGGGATGAGTGTGATGAAGAGTGTGGGGATGAGTGTGGTGAAGAGTGTGGGGATGAGTGTGGGGATGAGTGTGGGGATGAGTGTGGTGAAGAGTGTGGGGATGAGTGTGGTGAAGAGTGTGGGGATGAGTGTGGGGATGAGTGTGGGAATGAGTGTGGGGATGAGTGTGGGGATGAGTGTGGTGAAGAGTGTGGGGATGAGTGTGGGAAGGAGTGTGGGGATGAGTGTGGGGATGAGTGTGGTGAAGAGTGTGGGGATGAGTGTGGGGATGAGTGTGGTGAAGAGTGTGGTGAAGAGTGTGGGGATGAGTGTAGGAAGGAGTGTGGGGATGAATGTGGGGCGGATCTCGAGGCCCACAGGTGAAACGGCGTAAGTGTTCCCCTCTGGAGCACGTAACCGGCCAATAGCAGCAATAGTGACACAGAAAGCCTCATTCAGAAGTGATTGCTGGTGCATCTGTGACCGTGAGCAGTGGATGGAGTGAACACAGATCACAGGTCTGCAGCAGCGTGAAACATCATCTCTCTCAGTGTCATCGTTAGTCTCAAGTTATGTTCAGGCAGGGCAGCCAAAGTGCTGAAGTCAATACTGCACATTGAACTACTTTACCGAAAGTGAATCATTTGAGTACCAGTTTTAAGAAGTGTCCAGTCACATGCAGAAGTAGCGCCCTCTCTGGCCTGGAGGAGCAGCCCTGTATTTCACAGTATCTCCCTTACATGTTGCCTTGCTTAGTGTCAGCACAGTCTCAGAAAGGAGAAGAGACCTGGACATGCAGCTATATTCAACTTACAAGGAACAGCATGTCAACAAGAATCTCCTAGACCTAAATCCAGACCAAAAAGGGAATGGGAAAGCAACTGTAGCTGCAGAAAGATGGACCAAGGGGAAAAGCCCTGTGCTAAAGCTCTGCAAGACTAGCATTTCACATTGCATCACAGTATCTAGCTGCTCAGTTTTAACACCACGGGTTCCAGCTGTGCCCACAGTACTTTTATAGAACCTGGCAACCCGGACGGGCCTTCAGGAACCCTAGTCCTGAGGTCTCCTGTGGGGTGCGGCATACAGCTGTATCTCAAGAACCCCAAGGATAAACTTCGAATAAAAGTCCCCTCCCTTTGTGTTGTGCACCTCCCTCTTTATTACGAGCAAAGGTCTGTGACAGCTGGCACTGTGCGGTCCTGGACGTATCTTATCTTCCATCTGCTATAAATATTTGACAGGGAGGGTAAGAGGACTGAGAACAGAAAGAGTGTGGGGACTCCATCTCTGCAGGCTTGACCACATGGCGTCGCCTTTAACCCACCGGCGAACTTTGACTGAAATGGTGCAGAGTTTGTGTGGACAGAGGTTCAATATGGATGCGGTGGAGTTGCCATTTTGAGTGTGCACGAGAGATTTCATGAGCATTCACGAGTACAAATGCATTTGCATGCACTCTTAATCTGGCATGTTATTGGACCGATGATGCTTCTGGTGAAGACACCAGTGAGTTCAGCTGGCTAGGCTGTGTTTGATGTAAGAAAAT
>NW_027506976.1:25000-35000 GCF_052324685.1 Brachyhypopomus gauderio | reverse complement strand
CGTTAGTATGTTTGTTGATTGTGATCTTGCAAGCTATGAAACTTGATAAGTGCGTGTCATTATAATTGTTATTTCATAGTATAAATAGATTTTACATGGCAAAATTATTCTCTGTAATTTACACTTTATCTAAACGTCTTCCAATTCTCAATATCCTTATATTATTGTTATTATTATTAAACTTTTTAGTGTAGTGAGTGAAGTGATTGTGAAGTGATTAGCCCCCACACTCTCTTTTACTCTCAAGGGCAGTGCTGGTTCCACAGAGCAGAGAGCATGGACGGAGGAACTAATTGGGTCTCAATGCAATGCTAATGTGTGTGTGTGTGTGTGTGTGTGTGTGTGTGTGTGTGTGTGTGTGTGTGTGTGTGTGTGTGTGTGCAGAAAGGCAGGCTGATAAGCAACCTCAGGGAGGAAATAGTAATAGAAGCTAAAACACAGCGGAAAGGCTTGTGGGGGTTTTTATGGAAACTAAATTTTAAACTCTAACCATGCAGTCCCCCACATTAAAGCGTGCCGTGGTGAAGCGGACCGCTGGTATGTTTCTCCCCCGCCAGCGCACTGCTTTTCATTAGATCTCTCGATTTTCTTTTTTCACTTGATTTGGCAAATTAACTCACAACAGGCAGAGCACACCATGCAGGCTGGAAAGGAGCGTAGCAGCAAATTGCGTTTATCAAAACCACACTGCAACTCAGAGCACAGCAGGAGGACACAAGCAAGGTACAGGTCGCTATAAGAATAGCGAGATTTTCATTGGTTTATTTTAGACATCTCATATTGTGTAGAAAACCCGAATTTTCTTCAGTTTACTAAATTTACTGTATGATTTCTGATATTAAAATCACTCTCAGGCAATAGAGCCAACTTTATAATCTAATTCACACAGTAGGTTTCAAAAGAACTGAGGTCCATCAACAACATCTCTAAAGGTGTTACATCAAAACAATTACTACATTATCGTCTTAAATTCCTGATAGGACACTCAATTGCACTACTGTGCGTGCATGCATGCTGACCTCCAACAAAGCTTTTTTTGACAAAGTGGTTTATTTAATTTCCACTAAATCATATGCTTTTAGGATATTTGGAATGTAGATTAAAACTATTCTGTGCTCTTTTGATTTGATTTACATTAGCCATATACCCTCACATTTGTAACTCTACTGGAGGGCAATATCTGGTTCATTGTGTGACCTCTGGTCCTGAGGATCCTCTTGTCCTGAAGGTCCTGTGGTCCAAAAGATCCTATGGTCCTGGAGGATCCTCTCGTCCTGAAGGTCCTATGGTCCTGGAGGATCCTCTCGTCCTGAAGGTCCTGGTCTACTGCTGTCAGGAGTTGTGAGGGAGCTTTCAGACCTGCCGTATGTCGTTTCTTCGTTAACTATACACACATTCCAAACCTAGTGCCCCCGTCTGTCATCTCGCCCTGTCCTCAGGACCTCCAGACCATAGCAGGACCACCTACTTGTGTGTGCAGGACCCCTGTGTGTGCAGGACCCCTGTGGATAGCTGTGGGAAACACTGTGATTTCGCTGGGCTGCTCGTACTCTGAGTCCATCCTTCTGATCTATGGCGAGCAGGGCTATTTTCAAATTTACTGTACAAGGGCTTTGCGGATGAAGGGGAAATTGTGGGCTGTTGATTGCTTTTGACTTTGAAGGGCCGTCTTTCAGCAGGCTGATTTGTTTTCAGTGAAACCCTCATAAAACATGTGTTGTAATCAAGAATATGCCACAAATCATGCGAGGCATTCGATTATATGCCAGAAATACCAGTGTGTCTGCTGCAGAGAGGAGAACAGAGAGAACTTTACCCTTGGCTGCTCCTCACTACTAAAAGCTGAATGCAAAACATCTCCACTGGGCTCTAGATACATATAGAACATCTCCACTGGGCTCTAGATACATTCTTGACACAACAAATCATAAGTAGGACCATTCTGGGTAACCTTTCATAACGTCAAAGAACATAGAATAGAATAGAATAGAATAGAATAGAATAGAATAGAGCTTCTAATAGAATAGAGTTTCTAAGTTAGGTCTGTCAAATACAATAATAAAATTCTTTGATCTATGCATAAAATGCACATGCAATGACATCAGTAAGACACACACACACACACACACACAAAATAACTATTTTAGGGGAACTGCAAGTTCTTGCAATATCTCATCAATATGGCTTGTGGACTTGCCTTAATGAAGGGTACACTGATTAAACACGATGGACGCCAGGGCTATGTTAACCTGGTGAGTTTGGTGTACGCTTTTTGTGTGTCATCATAAGATTGCAACCTGTGACTTTACCAGTTTAAATACAGAGTTCTGATATGTATGAGTCTGCAGTTGTGTTAGAAAACCAAGCAATAATGACAATAATGACATTGTCTTGATTCTTTAGGATGAGGTCTTCCAAAAAATCCCTGTGCAACACACAGCCAGCCCACCCCACCACCAGTGTGCATGCCCTGGAAACTCCTGGCTCCAGTCCCTGTCAACACCACAGACAGTTTGGCTTTACCAAAGGCAAAAATCATTTCTCATCACTTTGCTCCTCAAAGAGATTTCAGTTATGTTCAACATGGATTTACAGTAAAATGGTTTGTTGATCATGAACATATATTCAAGCCGCTTACTGTAGTTGAAAGCCCGACACCTTCTCCACCTCTGACTGGCTTTCTCCACCATGATGGCCGAGCTCAAAACCAGCACAGGTTCCCCAGGAACGGTCCAAGCGCACTGTGCTTTTACAGCCCTTCTTACGTAAATCATCAAGTGTTTAGCAGAAATGTCCACAAAGTGAAAGAATGCAGCAGGTAGAGCAATAGGCTGTATGTGGTTATAAGAGCCAGACCACCAGCACTGCAGAGTAATTACTGCACCACAGAAGGGGCTTCCTTCTCTGAGATCTGCTTGGATACAAGCCATGCAGCCGGCTGGCTCAATGTGTGTGTGTGTGTGTGTGTGTGTGTGCGTGTGTGTGTGTGTGTGTGTGTGTGTGCGTGTGTTGAAAATATATACACAGTCTCAGATTCATCTCGTCTTGTATTGTTCTTTTACAGTGTTAGAACGGGGCAGAAACGCTACCTGCTTTCAATATGGCCATCTGTGTGCAAGACTGAACCTCGTACCTACCCCGAGATCCAAGAGCAGACGAACCGATCTCTTCTCAAACTGAGCTCTTCTCTTCAAACTGGGCTCAGTTTGAAATCTCCATCTCACCATCTGTGCGCTGGAATCTGCCGGTGCGTGGAGCCATTCGGAGGTGATGTGGGCTCGTGAGCCCTAGGGTGGAGCGGTGAGCCTCTACAGCCGTCAGCATCGCACTCGTAAAGCCCCCCCACCCCCCGGCCCTCCCCCGCCCGCTGCCCCGCGGACCTGGCCTCCTCACTGAGATGTGCAAAACAAACACACACACGCGCATTTCTCTGCTGTGAATCAGATGTTCCAGAAGCTTCCTCTCCAGGGTGAGATGCAGGGAGAGGCCTAACACGGCTGTGTGAAGTCAGAAATGTAGAAGTTACGCGCTCCCACGTTACATGCTAAAGTCTCCTACTGCATTTCCCCTGCATTTGAAGTGCTACTGCTGCATGTGCAGGAGAGAAAACAAAAAAAAAGAGAACAAGAGAGGAGAGAAGATGGGAAGAGGAAAGAAGAGAGGAGACAGGATGGGAAGAGAGGAGAGCTCACATGTGTTGAGGAGCTGTTATGTTCTGTGCTGAAGCGCAGTGGTCGGGGTCGAGAGAGTTTGGTGTGTTGTGCGCTGGTCTGTACTCCAGGAGCCGGAGCCAAATATGCTCTTCATTACAGAGAACGAGCAGGGAGAGCATGCTGGGTCCAAGAGCCAAGTTCAAGGGCCCCAAGAGCCACCAGCAAGAGCTCCAGCCAGGGAACGGCTCAGCTCAGGAAGGGGAAGCAGGGGTCCATTCCAGCAGAATGCTACTTCTGTGGAAAAGTCCCCGGTCCATGACTTGTCTTCTGAGGCTGCTTCAGCTTTAGTTAGCCATGGAGACCATCTGCCCATGCAGTGCCGTGTCCAACCCAGCACGTTCTGGATCTTGAGCCTGAACTTTGCATCAGACGCTCCTGGACGCTGAGGGTTAATGCCATGGAACAGCCATCTTGAGCTCCCCTGAACATTCAGCGTGAACCTTACGGAACAATGAACTCTCATCAGCAGCTCTAGAAACACTCTGAACACCATCTGCAGAGTTGGAGAGTATCCCTTGCTGATACAAGCACAAACAGATGCGCTCACATACACACACACTAACTTAAAACTAACAGTGGACAATGATCATTTAGGGAGTGAAACGGAATCAGCCATGGTGATGCTGTCCTCAGTCTTTCCAGGTCAGATAACATACACCCCCACACACTCATGCGTACATGTTAAGCGTCCATCCCTGTGGATCACTAACACACTGTGTTTTTGTTTCGACTGGAGGCTCTAAGTGCACAGTATGAAGATTTACAACCTTTGGTCGCTTCTCTCTGTTAGACACACACACACACACACGAACACACACACACACACGCACGAACACACACACACGAACACACACACACTTTGTGCCAACAGTGAGTCAAGGCTGAGTGTAGCAGCACCTGCACTATAACAGATCCCTACAGTCCACTTATACTCTGCATCCTTCTGCACACACATAGACACATGTGCGTACATACACACACACACACACACACACACACACCTCACACACACACACACACACACACACACACACACACACACACACACACACACACACACACACACACACCTCACACACACACACACACACACACACACACACACACACACACACACACAGATATTTGCCCATGGACATTCACACATCTCTCTCACTGTTCCCTTAAACCGACACACACACACACACACACACACACACACACACCTACACTTCTCCCCATGTTTTCCATGTTTATTTTGTCAATCTGAATCAATGCCACAGCACCACTGAGAACTGTATTGTTTTATGAGTTGATGACATCATGGCTTACAAGTGGCTGCAGCTTAGCAATGGCTCCTGGTCTTCAGCTTCCTGTAGACCTCCTTCACCCCTCTGTAGAGAGAGAGAGAGCTCTGCTGTCCTTAGACATGTAGAGTAGGACTCAAACCTCCTTAGTGTGTGTGTGTGTGTGTGTGTGTGTGTGTGTGTGTGTGTGTGTATGGACTAATTCTGTACAGGTATGGGCTTTCTTTTAGAAGGGAAGTCTGATCACATTGACTAGACTTTTAGGGCACAGTTTGAGGTATGTGTGAATAAGTGAACAACCATGCATGTGTGTGTGTGTGTGTGTGTGTGGGTGTGAGTTCCAGCTGGCCAACATGGAGATGATTATGCCACTGTGCTCTAATGTTTAACATTTGGTTTTCCTTCCTTGCAGTACACACACGTATGTACACAGACACATACACAAGCGTTTGCACGAACACACACACACAGACACACACACGCACACACACAGACACACGCACGTACACACTATGCTTCCTTGCTTTCGCACTATTGCACTCTATCTTTGAACGTCTGACTGTTTCCCCTTCCATCCTGATGAGCAGTTCAAAATAAAAACACACAAACTGGACTTGCCGGCTGCGTTTGGCCCACTACGGCAGCACGACTCTCGCTCAGGTGCTTCAGCTCCGACAGGCACAGGTCTTAGAGGACACAGGTAGCAGAAGAGATGACCAGGCTACTTTTAGTCATCTCAATTCAAGAATGGTTCCTGATTCAGATCCCATCCACACCAGCAATCTGTTTAGCATTGACCCACACAGGTCAGGCAGAACTACCAGGTCTCCTGTGCCAGAATCTGTAAAAGTCCAGCCTTCTTATTTACGAGTTCATTTATAATCATCAAGTGTGCCGTTACTGAGAGGGCAAGCAATCAATTTCATCGTTAAGAGCAGTCATACATCCAGGGCGGCATTAGGAGAGATTTATAAATCCTGAAGTCAGAGTAATTGTGGATGTGGAACTTTTACTGCTGGCTTTAACGACCCCCAGGCCCGCGGTGTGGAGTGGAGCGGCGCACAGGCCTGGCACATCCCGCCCCAACAAGGTTGCGCTCCTGTGGTCCGTTCCTTCTGAGCCAGCGCCTCTCGTGTGCACGTGTGAAACTGATACCTGCTCCGTTTACATGCCAATCTTGCTTGTACTATCAGATGGGAAACATATTGCCAGAAAAAGATCCTTTTTTTTAAGAGAAACCCCACGGTATAAAGGGCGAGAGAGGAGTGGTATGAATCCGCTTTCGTTGCTTCGAAACAACCAACTTCTGAAGTACATCGATATACTGTAGCGACACTTGGACTTCCCTTTAATTGTTTGGCCATATGTCAAATGCAGTCATATCAAACCCCATGGAAAAAATATTAAGGCGCAATAATGCAGTCATCGGTAAGCCCTGGGTCTCCGAAGGTGTTTAATAAATGACCGGGACATCCTAAAATACCGTTTTATATAGCTTGAGACCTTGGAACACCTGAATTCCACAGACACATACACACAGATATAGGTATTCCAGGTTTCTTTTGCTGAATGTAAACCAAGTCTGCACACCTGAACCAATAAAACCGACACGAGTTGTGAATATATGTGCGGTGGAAAAGCGACTCTTGAGTGCTTGGAACAGAACCGCAAAATGACAGGGTGTGGGATTAGTACATTCAAATAACCAAACCGAGTTATTAATGAAACGTTCGTGTTCATTCATGGAGAATGCAAACATTCTCTTGCCAGACTATAATAGCAGCCTATGGTCCCACCTGTGCCTGGTTCAAGGTGGGTGATCAGGAGGGTGAGACTCTTTTACCTTCTCTCATGAATACTCTTATTTAGACACGGACTTCACCTTTGTTGTCGTCAGTAACATACTACCACAGTGCTGTAGGTAACGCAAGGATTTCAGCTTCAGTAGCTTGAGCTCATGCGGTGGCGGCCGGCGTGTGTGTTTCAAGTGCACTTGCCCTCGGGGCGGACCCTTGAAAGACTGCTGCTCTGAGACATGTCTCTCCATAAATGTGCAGAAACATTTTTGTTAACAGAACTTTTCCATCTTGCGGAGCGCCACTCTCGGCGTGCACGGGAGTGCCGCTGCGCTGGTTCTGGTGTAAAACAGCTCATTTGGACCTCCCAGCATCGCTTGGCAAAACCTGGAAGGTGCCAACTTCCAGAACCGGCCAGGAGTCCCATGTGACCAATCACTCCACTCTCACCCCAATGTCATAAACAACTTAAACCCCTATTAAAAGCACAAATACCTTCTCAAAAGTAAGTAGACTTTTATAAAATAATATTTCCTTTCTGTGAGTTGCCTGTATATAATATATTCAGAAGCATATTATGTATGACTCAAATAAGGCTTATTTTTCTCTGGCAGTGAGTTGTGAACAAACCTTAAAACCTCTCTGCGCTGGAAAGTTCACTCTCTCTCCCTCTCTCTCTCTCTCCCTCTCTCTTCCCCTCTTGTCTCTCTCTCTATCTCTATATATTTTCTTTTTCTCTGTCTCTTTGTCCCTCTGTCTCCATCTCTTTTTCTCAGAGAGAGAGAGAGAGAGAGAGAGAAACATACCTGATGAGACTTCAAGGGAAGCTATTACATCTAACTGATGACAGGGAATGTAATATTTCCAAATAGGAGAGCTCTCGTCAGCCTCTCTTGTGTGTGTGTGTGTGTGTGTGTGTGTGTGTGTGTGTGTGTGTGTGTGTGTGTGTGTGTGTGTGGGTGTGTGTGTGTGTGTGTGTGTGTGTGTGTGTGTGTGTGTGTGTGTGGACCAGGGCTTACCACCTAAATAACAGTAAAATACACATGCATATCCAACAGTAAAAACACATAATAGTGTGTAATGTGTGGCCAGCAGGTCTGTGATGGCCTGGCGTGGGGATATAAACACTGCTGCACTTCAAAGGCTGACACAAACTGAAGGAGCAGAAACAGGTTTGGATCGGAGCCATTCAGCTCAGATATTTTTAGCCTCTGGCTAGCAAGCCAGAGTTCCCCTGATTCTTTATCCCTTTCACATATCTGTCTGATTACTGCCAGAGGCGATTAGTGTTTTAGTTTCCATTAAACACATATTAGGGGTCACCTTCTGATTAAATATAGTCAGACATCATATATACCCTCTCCTAAGAGACAGACGTCATCTATACCGTCTCTTTAGAGACAGACATCATCTATACCATCTTCTTAGAGACAGACAACATATATACCCTCTCTTTAGAGACAGACATCATCTATACCGTCTCTTTAGAGACAGACATCATCTATACCATCTTCTTAGAGACAGACAACATATATACCCTCTCTTTAGAGACAGACATCATCTATACCATCTTCTTAGAGACAGACAACATATATACCCTCTCTTTAGAGACAGACATCATCTATATCACCTACACTTATGCATCTACAGAAAAGTAACCTCCCATACCGTCAATGTCCATCAAAAATAAAACTTTATGACCTTTAAACCTATATAAAAGTGATTTGATGAAGGACCTTCACCCAAAATATCATTTTTCTCTGGAAAATTCATGTTGGATTTAAATTTTTCAAATGTATCTATATTTTTTTTAACTTTTATATTTTTAGTATTCAAACATCAGGAACTCACTCCTGTGTGAAATGAATGTTACACTATTCTATAATCTGTTGAGATCAGTGTCTGTTCTCACTAGTCTGATCTCTGGAGGAGAGCGGCGTGTGTGTGATCCTGGCACTGCGTCGTGAGTGTGATCATCACTGGGTCCTTGTGGAGCTGTGTGCTTCACCCCAACCTCCGGCACACCAGTACTCAAAGAGGATTTAAAAGCTCTAATACTGCAGCCATGTAGCTTCCAAAATAACACATGGATACATAAATATTCATCATAAAACACTATGCAACACTACTTTGGATAAAGCTTCAGAATAAAACGTGCACACACAGTGCAGTAGTGTCGAATGTCTTGCATAACTTACTCTGTCTCTCTGAGGCACGGGGCTCTCTGCCTCCCAACCCCAAGCTGCTTCCTGTCTCACAGCCTGCCTGTGGCAGCTGGCACACACACACACACACACACACACACACACACACACACACACACAATCGTACATATGCACACAACACACGCCATCACAGCATCACATACGGAAAACACTGAAATTACAGATTCTTGTTTATATCCTCAGAAAGGTGAAGACCATAGGCCTGTAAATGAAGGACATAACTGCCACATAAATTTTTATGAAGAATATAACCACCTTCCTATTAAGGAGGAATTCTGTTTGTGTCCTCAGTATGGAGTAGCTTTGTCCTTTCCAAGTAATGCATAAGACCCATGAACCAGCCTGACATCAGGCCAAAGAAACCCTGTTTTAATTAATGTTTCTTCAGGACATATCCAGAGTGGGGTGCAGCTTCCCAATAAATACACACTGACTGACCCCAGCCCATACTCCTACTGACTGACCCCAGCCCATACTCCTACTGACTGACCCCAGCCCATACTCTTACTGACTGACCCCAGCCCATACTCCTACTGACTGACCCCAGCCCATACTCTTACTGACTGACTCCAACCCATACTCCTACTGACTGACCCCAGCCCATACTCCTACTGACTGACCCCAGCCCATACTCCTACTGACTGACCCCAGCCCATACTCTTACTGACTGACCCCAGCCCATACTCCTACTGACTGACCCCAGCCCATACTCCTACTGACTGACCCCAGCCCATACTCTTACTGACTGACCCCAGCCCATACTCCTACTGACTGACCCCAGCCCATACTCCTACTGACTGACCCCAGCCCATACTCCTACTGACTGACCCCAGCCCGTACTCTTACTGACTGACCCCAGCCCATACTCCTACTGACTGACCCCAGCCCATACTCTTACTGACTGACTCCAACCCATACTCCTACTGACTGACCCCAGCCCATACTCCTACTGACTGACCCCAGCCCATACTCTTACTGAC
>NW_027506976.1:0-20000 GCF_052324685.1 Brachyhypopomus gauderio | reverse complement strand
ATTTTCACATAATTTGTCCTCTGTATTTACCCATCTGTGCAGTGATAACACACACACACACACACACACACACACACACACACAAACACACACACACACACACACACACACACACACACACACACACACACTAGTGCAGAGTTGTATAGTAACGAAGTAGAACTACTTCACTACTGTACTTAAGTACTAAAATGCTGTATCTGTACTTTACTGGAGTATTATTTTTTTCTCCTACTTCCACTTTTACTTCACTACATATTTTCCATCAGTTTAATACTTTTACTCCGATACATTTTTTACGTGCTGTATAGTTACTCGTTACAATTATAAACATGTTAGCTGGCGCTGTCACCGTGTCAAGCGATCAGGCTGTTTTATGAGAAAACTGCGCATGCGCCGGTCGCGTCTCGTTAACTCTGCTGCTGCCTTCACTCAACACTTGAGCTTCGTAATCTAGGTTCACTTGTCGTGACTGCCGCAAGGGTCCTTGGCAAAAATGATGCAATCGCAGTGGCTCCGCCCATGAGCGTTGGCCACGTGCACGGTCATATGAAACGCCGTTTGGGTCAAAACGTCATTCTATGCATTTTGACCCAAACTGCATACCATACGGTCGCGTCTCGATTTTTGTGCATGCGAAGCTACAAGGTGGAATTCATGCACTTATACGGCACTTTGAAGGTCCATTTTCAGTATTTTCCAGCACCTTCAGCTTAATTTACATATTTATACAAATACACATGTACTTATTCCAAATAATTTGCTTTTTATCTCATTAAAAGAGATGGTACCGTGTTTGGTAACAGCAGAAGAGCAGCATAAGTGCTGCATAATAAGCTTGTTGGTATTTTAAAGTACATATATTGGCACCTTCCACACCTTCAACATCGAGTGATCGTGGCGGTGAGGGTGAGGAATGAGACATCCCTGGCCCTACCTAGAGAGTGTTTGCGTTTGCTGGAGTGAAAGTAAATTCCAATAGGATGAAGTGCCATCTCTACCTCCCTAAAGAGGGTGAAATATTGGCCTTCAAAAATTCACCTTCTAACTAAGTTATAAATATAACGCACAGAAGACACACCAGCTTTAGCTCTCAGTAAGCGCTAGTTAGGTTAGATATCTTAGCTAACTGACCTAATTATGTTCATGATGTGCTGCAGTATTCACTTAACATTAGCGGGCAATCCTAAATCATAAATGCGATGTTGTGTTTTTAGCAACAGTAAGCCGTGTCTCTTTTCATGCTGACTAATCATGTGCCCATTTGTTATAGTGTAGTGTTTTTTTAGAATCACCCTTAGAATCCAACGGACGGATTTTACGTCCAAAATACACCTCGTTTTCTCAGCTAAATTAAGGCGAACTTGTACTTCTGCATCAAACCTACGACGTAGTGGGACATAGGTTATCTGTTTTTTGTGTACAAAGTGTTAAGCCCAGTTTTTTAAGTTACTACTTGTTTGTACATACAGAACACTTGTATTTGTGGTCTTTAACATCTTTGATTTGTAAGAGATATATAAAAACAATTGATAATCAAACTTTGACGGCTTTCTTTAATTAATTCAAAACACAATACTTGTACTTTTTACTTTTAGAACTTGAGTAAAAAATTTTTGAATAAACTACTTGCAATACTTAAGTACAAAAAATGCTGAATACTCCTGTACTTCTACTTAAGTAAAGTTTTTAAAGAACACTTCAACTTCTGCTCAAGTCAATTTTTTGATAGAGTACTTGTACTTTTACTCAAGTATGGGTCTCTAATACCTTATACAACACTGCACTAGTGATTACTAAGGGGCTGTGGTGCACATGTGCCCAAAGCTATGGGCAGTCCTAGCTAGGTGCCTGGGGAGCAGTTGGGGTTAGGTGCCTTAACAAAGATCCACTTTTAATTTAATTTAAAAGCAGTTTTCATTTCGTAATTTCACTGTCTTTTGGACAGTCACTCAATAAAAAATAAACATAGGGTACATACAATAGACTGCATTACTGAATCATATATATGCACCATTTGCTACACTGATAATATATTTTCCTCCATGTATTTTAAAAGTGCAAAATGTCTGACAATAAATGAATATTAAACTTACTTATCTTTTTTTTTACTTTCAAATTTCACTTTCTCATTCCTTTTTTTACTAGGTGAAATAAATGACCTGTAAATTCTTGTTTCAGTCATTTCAACAGAACTCTGACATTCGTTAAGAACACCGTGCTCCTTAACTAGAAACTAGAAAATATCATTGATTAGACATAGCAGTGGCCTCCTTATTACAAGCCTTTGATTTCAATAAAAACTTGGAATTCAATACACCTACAAGCATTTGAATGCCCATCAAAGAAAAATCAAGAAAAAGAAAATTACAACCAAACTGATACATCTGGGTGGGGTGTAGGAGGATAATTAAAAAAGAAAATAGGTTGAAAAGGGTTGTGAGCCATGTACTACATCATGTCAGAGAGTTCTAACACATCACTCCAAACGTAAGAGACACTACACAGGAGAGTAAATGCTGAACGCAGTGCTGCTCAGGGCCCCAACACCAGACGACCCCCAGAACTCCGTCAACAGGAAGGATGATGTTTGGCACCCCGTGCTGCTCCTCAGTCTTGAACACATCAAAAAGACCCCCCAATGCAGCCTGCACCCGAGCAGAGGTGCAACAGAACACACAAGTGTCTGAGTATCACAGCATGGCTTCTGTACACACCTCTGGGCCTGTCGGTTCTGTTCAGACCTTCTTGTGTACTTTATATCATGATATTTTTGTTCTTTAAAATAAAAAAATTAAGCATATATTTATATACTAATCCGTCAAGTGTAACGTGTCATTACTGTACTTATTTAAGAATATAGTTATACTTTTTTTCTTTGGGGGGCTTACATTAGGATGTAACAACTTGTGCCTTAAACGCTACCAAATAGGACAAAGAGTGTAGAACCAGAACCTTTCAGGACAGGGAGGCTGAGATCACCAATATAACCTGCACTACAATTGACATTCAGCTCCTCTGCATTTAGTGTCCTGACGAGTCTGACCAATCATATATGGTGAATGAAATGTTCACTGGAGACCAATGGACATCAGATATCACATTAGTTCATGAGAATTGTTTAAGAATTGGTTTAGTCTGGTTTTCCGCTTTTACAATTTTCAATTGAGTGTATTAGTGACATTCACTAGAATGTCAGCCATGCATATTTGTATCACATGCATGATAACATCACCACTTGCTTCACTGGCACAATATATAAAATATGATGTAGTAAAAACGCCAAACTACATTTTTACAGAATGAAACGTTGAGACATATATTTAAGGAGTTCTGGGTAAGACCTGGGGCCTTTTGAGCTGTGGATGTGTATGAAGTGTGGAGGAGAAACGTTTGTGTGAAAGCAGCCCCCCATACAGCAGCAGAGAGTGACAGAGAGTGAGGAGGAGTGTAACCACAGTAGGGCAGATCAACCCACCGCCATCATGGACGACATCCTGTCTCACTACGCGCCTGTCTCTCTCTCTGTCTGTGAGTGGAGGAGGAGTTCTTCACTCTCACTACAGGACCCTCCATGTTGGGACCCAACCAACGCAGACTGCTGCCACACCAGTGCCAAATCCTTCACAGGTAAATACACACTGCCCTCAGTTCCTGTCTGTGTAACGAGCTGTATATCCAGTCGAATACGTAGCACCAGCCTCCATCTCGTCTAGAGGTCACGTTCACATCTAGAATTGTGTGAACACGTCAATATGGCGCATTATAGACTCCACATTCGGCATTAGACGAGGAAGAGTATTGACTCATTACGTCTCTGCCCTTGAGCTCTACGAGATCATTTTGAGAACTAAAATGGCTGTAGGATCAAAGATGTTCCATGTGTGGTATATATATATATATATATATATATATATATGTGTGTGTGTGTGTGTGTGTATGTGTGTGTGTGTGTACACAGCTGCTGGGGGAATCAGCTATATCTGATTTACTTAGAGCAACCTGCCACAGGCTGACTGTTAGGAGTGGCCAGACTGACAGCAGTGTGTCTGAACAGGAGCGTCTATGATTACCACGTGCTGTAGCAGCCATGTCCAGCAACCATGGGCTAACCACGTCCAGACAGACAGTTATTTGGCCTCATAGCAAGTGATTAGTGAATGTGAAACAGTGCTGATGAACGGGGCTGTAACTCATCCTCTTAGAGGACATCTGAAGGTTTATGTCAGCCAGAATGAAGCTTCACATATTACAGAACCACATTACTTCTATTAACCTAGACACAATACACATAAATACTTTTATGTTTATGTTTATTATTATTATTATTATTAATAAAATATTTAGGCAATAAATTGGGATAACATAATAAATTGGGATAAAACATGTTTAATAGTGTTTAATCCTGAATTACATTTAATTGCTTTTTAAAAACCATATTGACCTCCAGAGGTATTGTCATTTCTGCTATTTGTATTTTTCAGATTTTGTCTTTTCAACAAAACATACTTTTAGAAATTAGTAAAGCTAAATATACGTTTGATATTTTCTAATAACCCCAGTCTACTAGTTGTACAGGAAGTATCATTTTCAATTGGACAGGCCTATAAAGGAAAAAGAATGTTTTTATTTAAAATATAAAGTTTGATCTGAATGTTTAATCTGTAGTTAATACATTTACTGCAAGTTTGAAATAAAATAGGTTTGGCCTGTTGTAACAGCTTAGGTATGGGCTCTAACAGAAACATCACAAAGATCTAAGACAGCTGGCCTAAACGTGACCGGTTAATGTCTCTCATACTGCCTAATGTGGTATCCTTATTGAGACGACAAACGAAATAGTGCACAAACGAAAACATTAAATCACTTTAGATGCGATCACAGCCAAAACAAGCCCTGTGATGATGAGGTGTATTTGTTTATTATTTGTATCTTGTAAAAAATGTGTTGCGTCAAGAAATATGGGTGTTCCAAACTAAAACTTAGGCTTTGCTCTTAACTTAAACTTCCAAATTCACAATCTTATAGACATTGAGTCACTGCCGCTTAATTTACGTGTGTAATTTGTATTATAGTACTATAATTTGCTATATAAATAAACACTTACATGCAAACTTTGTGTAGGTGAAAGTGAAATTGCGCATGTTCATATGTCATATTTCACAGTACTACCGATGGCAATAGTACTTCTCATAGACTATAAAAGCCCTGTAACCTAAATATGATTATAAACTGATATTGTTGAGTACAATTTAGGCTAATATAAAAAGATCGTGTTTCGCACAATTACTTTGCCTCTATGCGTTTAATATTTCCTGTGTCGCTGAATGATGCCACGCTTTGGTTGCCAATGTTACATCTATGGCCGATAGGCGGCGCCGTAGACTTGTTTAAAACGGAATTTGACCACATCTTGTAATGAGCGTATTGAGGTTGTTTCTGGTCACTCCTGACTACCCAAGCTATAAACGGATATCCTACTATTTTCTTTCGAATCTCAATATAAGTTCAAATTGAATAAAGACTTTGTACCTTGTGATATGTAAACAAAATGTAGGGGAAATGCATGTTTTAGGTGGTAATTTGAGAAATAGTATGATAATTGCTATCAAAGGCGTATCGGGTTCTTTGTAAGTAATTGACTGTTTAAGTCTTATAAGGTTTTATCAAATATCGTGTCCCTGTCTTCATTCAGGATAAACTATATCCAGTTAGGATTTATTTTCCTGTAGCTTTCTTGTTGTTGACAATTCACCTGGAAAAGTAAATCATCACCACAAACTGCGTCAACACACAATGTTTTTTGCAGACCTAAGCTATTGGATGAATCGGTAGGTCTATTAATTTAAAACTCAAAGCAAAGTCATCTTAATCATCTAATAGGGTTATAACGAAACTCTTGCAAACGAAGCGTGCGGCTTTTGGTCAATTGGACCAATATATCTGAAATTTTCAAATATATTAACATGTTTATATATAAATACATGTTCTGGAAAATTACGCATTTTTGACAGCAGGCCAAAAATTGTACCAAATAAATATATACTTTACTTCTTTCTAAAATTTTGGGTAGGCTATTCAGAAAATCCCAGTGACTGAATAAAAACTTGACTTCTTAATTTTAGTAAATATTTGTGTCGCAAAATTATAGCATAAAACACATTTATTTAAAATGCAAATATAAATTTCCTGTTCAACATAAATAACAATTGTCTTACTTATTTGGTCATTAATTTGCTCATACATTTTTGGCAAACATTGAATGTTCCTACGTCTAAATATAAATATGTTACCATACATATGATTGTTAAATAGGTTGGAAATAGTATAGGCAACGACAACAAAATATTTTCAATGTAATCTTAAAGAAACAGAGGCTATATATGTTAAAAGAAAAATAATTCCACGATCATTTATTTTTAATGTACTTTTTAAAGACTCTTGTTCATGTGTGTATATAATATATAATTAATATGGATATGCACGTTTTGTGGATGAGAATATTTGATTAGAATTAAACATTTTCCCTTATTAAAAAAAGTTCGTTAGGTTAAACTGAATATTTGTGCTATATAATTATTAGAACATAAATAATGTAATTGCTTCTTAATCCACACTAAATCGATTCACCCATAATTGTAGTAAACCTTCAGATATGCACAAAGTCTTGCAGTGCGACTAGTCCTACAATTAAAGATCATCTTACGGCAAAGCCATCACGTGCCAGCAATTCTGACAATAATTAGTCAAATTCTATATCATATTTGTCATTAGCCTACGACTTTGAGGCATGAATCTGGTATAGAAACTATATATCCTCCGATGTGTTTTAGTGACTCCATGAAGTAAATGAACTAGCGTCCAAATGTTCCAGTTCGGAGTCGGTGTGTCGATACGTGTTGAGCAGGAATCATAGTTGCTATCCAAACACAAATAAACAGAGAGGAGCGCTGGGTCTGGTGGCGGGGGGGGCGTGCCGAGGGCGGGGTGCGCGCTCACAGCTCACAGCGCTGAAAAGTACCGGACCTGTTGCGCTTTGAGCGCACTTGAGTCCAACTCGCAGCGAGGCTAAGAACTCGCCTCCTATAGCAGCACACAACTAGCGCTCTACTTACGTGTACTAATAGGCTGAAGTATTGTATCTGAAACTGCCAAATCGAGCTTTAATGCTGAAAGTTTCTCGTCATCTAGACAGTTTGTGAAGTTTACATGGACAGATTTGAAAGTCTTGTAATCGCGTCACGCCGAACTTTGTCGTCTTGTTCTGGTCACGGTGGATTACTGGGACGCAACACTCGCTGACACCGACCTTTGGCATCGTGGGGGTAAGAACACGGATCAGGCTGTTTCTTTTCTTTTTACTCATAATATGTGATATGTGACCACGATGTATATCAAGTGATATTCAGTCTTTCATCTCGGTAATTGCCTGACAAAGATATGGCGGTCAAACAGGATTAATTAGGTATTGAACCCAACATTTTGTACTAATTACATTCCGGCATTTATGTGAATGTACACAAATGCAAAGTATTATTCAATGTAAAACATAATACCAAGAATGTAGTATTCGACAACAAACACAAATTGTCAGCCTTTTAATATATACATAATAGGCTAAAATTTCTGTAGAACATAATTAGAATCAAAT
Source organism: Brachyhypopomus gauderio (assembly GCF_052324685.1). Classification (NCBI taxonomy): domain Eukaryota; kingdom Metazoa; phylum Chordata; class Actinopteri; order Gymnotiformes; family Hypopomidae; genus Brachyhypopomus; species Brachyhypopomus gauderio. The sequence continues at coordinate 12,349 of NW_027506976.1, read as the reverse complement.
GTATCTTTCCCATTTTTTCTAAATTTATTAGGCATAAAAATCTAGCGTACCATCAAAATAATCCACTATCTTTATGGTGTCCCTGTCTGTGCATAGATACTGAGTCATTCGCATTTTGATCAGCAGTGTAAACCATTTCTTTAAATCTCTTTCCTTTGACAGTAAAGATACTCTTTGGTTTTACACCAAATTCAACACTTTAAAACTATTAAGTTGACTTGTACTTGTAACATTAGAAATATCTCTTAACATCATATATTAAACTGCGTTTCCACCGAGGCAGTACTCCATTAATCAGCACAATGTGGAAGCGACAACTTTGTGGAATCCAAAGTAAAAGACAAGCAACGAAAATCAAATGTAAAAATATAAAGTTATGAGCATGCCGGTATCGCGCGCCAAATTAATACAGCACCAGTTGGGAAATCTTTGCCGGAGTTCGAGTATGGTAAATGCCTGACACTGGCACAGTCCTGTCCGTCCGAAACCACGACCCACTTGTTGGGCTGTGTGACACTCGTCGGTGGGACTGTGATCCAGCCTGCGGGGGTTCGGAGGGAAGCGCGGTACACCAACACGTCTGGTGGCAGAACCTGTACGAAACCGCGCACCGAACTTGTACTGTACCGAGAGTAAACACTACTGAAGAGGTCAAACCAGACTATAGACTGGTACCGGACAACCTGAAGGGCAATATTCAACGAATTCAAACTATTGTCCCTCGGTGGCTTACGATTTAATGTAGATTCGATATTATAGATGTCGATATTCGATAACGTTGTTTTTTATGTCAATATTTATTTTTGGTATGTGGTATAGTTCACGTAAAATGGTTTCTGACAAATTATAATTAAATATATGGACATATATTTTAATATATTTAATATGCTACATTACAAATGCATTTAATACGAAACATATATGTATTTGTATAGAAGAGCCATAAGGTAATAACTGTAAACCTAAATCAAACATCTGAGCTCCAGGACGTTGGAGCAGGTTAAACGGAGAGACAAGACGGTTCAAACACAGAAGTAGCCTTCTTCTCTTGTTGGAAAATCTGCTTCAAACTAGTTAATTTTTTCTTAAATAACCGTGAGCAGCAGACAATGTAAAATTAGACTAATTTAAATGTCTTTCGTTTGCGTTTTGCAGGAATCTTCTGGAGATTAAATTTGGTGATTGAGTCTTGGTTGTGTGGCCCGCCGCCAGACATGGGGAGTAAAACGTTGCCGGCCCCGATCCCCCTCCACCCGTCACTACAGCTCGCCAACTACTCCATCCTGCAGGCGGTGAACACCTTCCCCGTCGACCACCTGCAGGGACTGTACGGGCTCGGTGCGGTCCAGACCATGCACATGAACCACTGGACCCTGGGCTACCCGCACATGCAGGGACTCCGCTCCACCATCACGGAGATGGCGCACGGCTTGGTGGACCCCCGGTTCCCCCTCCCTGCGTTACCGTTCGCGGCGCACCTCCTCCACCCCAAACAAGGGGCGATGGCGCACGTAATCCCGGCCCTCCACAAAGACAGACCCCGCTTTGACTTCGCTAATCTCGCCATCGCGGCCACGCAGGAGGACCCACCAAAGGCCGCTGACCCGTCCAAACTGACGGTCCAGTTGTCACCGGACAGAAAGCCCCCGCGTGGGAGGCTCCCGTCCAAAACCAAAAAGGAATTTATATGTAAATTTTGTGGGAGACATTTCACCAAGTCCTATAACCTGTTAATCCACGAGCGCACTCACACGGACGAACGGCCCTACACGTGCGACATCTGCCACAAGGCCTTCAGGAGACAAGATCACCTCCGAGACCACCGGTACGTACCTGCACAGGTGCAACCATCCTGCAGACAGCACTCTCCAACCTTAATGACCTCCTCCATAGAGATTAAACTGACATAAAGAGCAAACGGTCCTTATTGTGATCATCACATGGTTAAATTTGGTTAAATACAAGTTGAATTTGGTATCCTGGTCCAAGGATAAATTCAACACTTCTCGTGTTACATTGGCAGGCGAGGCGCACACGGTAATGTCGTGGATCTGTGTAACTCAACCATGACACATGGCAAACTGAGAAGGTCCCAGCGTCACGGAGATGTCGGTCAATAACACGTGTTCCGTTTTATCGCCTCTTCTTCTAGATACATCCACTCCAAGGAGAAACCTTTCAAATGTCAAGAGTGTGGAAAAGGGTTTTGTCAGTCGCGAACTTTGGCTGTTCATAAAACACTGCACATGCAGGTGAGGTAATATTATTATCCTAACGCCGTTTTGCGACTGATATGTGTAATTTTATTTTTGAAATGTTTATTTTCATATATAAAGACACAGTTAGGCGCGCACAATAATTCGGCTAACTGACCGCATGCACGTGACTCTGGGCGCACATACAGGTCACAATACGAGATTTATTACCATGAGGAGTATATAAAAAATGGCTGTTGCTATGACGGGAAATTTTGTCCGATACAGTTATTGTTGGTAATATCTTTAATTTTAAAAACAGTTATAATGTTGTACTAAAGTGTTGTACTCGTTTTTTGGTCTATAGAGCATCAACAGATCTAAAATAAAGCAACATTTGAATTCAGTACCTATGATTAAAACCTAAAGGGAATAATCATTTGCTTGCTTCAAATCTAAACAGGAGTCTCCTCACAAATGCCCCACATGCGGAAGAACCTTTAATCAAAGAAGTAACCTGAAAACTCACCTTCTCACCCATACAGACATCAAGCCCTACTCCTGTGAACGCTGCGGAAAGGTGTTTCGGCGCAACTGTGACCTGCGACGGCATAGTTTGACACACACACCCCACCAGGACTACTAGCTGACAGGACTAGAAAGCTAAAATAAACCAAAGTCCCAGTGGATATAGCGACCTTTTCAACACCAACACGTTTTGCTGTGAAATAATTGCGGACAAATATCAAGGAGAGAGACGGACATAAAGCCAGGAACCGCCTAAAGCAGGACAAAGATATTCTCCGCGTCAAAACCGACAAGCGAACTCTCGGAATTTATGTACATAGTTATTGTTGTGTTGTTTGTTGTTTGTTGCTGATGTTTAACCTCGGAATCTGAATACAGAGTTGTTGTAAATAGTGCAAAAAATGTGGATGTTTGTGAAATGTATTATAGAAATAAAGAGAAGTTAAGCAAAACATAATAATGTTTTTTTATTTATAGGAATTTGTGCTACACATAAAGGAATAAACGATAACATTTGCTAAACTATCACGTTTGTAATTCAATAAATGTCTCATAGAAATCAGCGCCATTGACGTCAAATAATTGAGCCACAATACTGAAAGAAACAAAGTTATGGCGATACACTGGTACACTTTAATGAGTTATGATGATACACTGGTACACTTTAATGAGTTATGATGATAAACTGGTACACTTCCGTGGTGTGTAAGTACTGTTTTAGCAGCCTTAACCCACTGAGTGTTTGGCGTGGCAGGGTGGTCGCACCAACAACACTACATGATGAAGCAGATACCTTTAATAGTATTTGGTCTTCATGGCACTGAGGCAGAAGTTATGATAATGATATTGGTTGTTTTATATCAGTTTCTCTTGTCTCGTTTTCTTGTATTCTTTTGATGTAAAAGATTAGATAGGAAAATATTTTAAACTGACTAACAATTCTTCATTTGCTTGGGTTGTCCGACTTCTATTGCTTGAGTGAAATGATGCGCCCCAAATACAAATATGTGTAGAATAGTTTTACATTTCTGTTTTTTCTTTTTATTGTTATAGCAGTCATTTAAAAGGTTACCATACCTAAAACAATACAGCTTGCACTCAATTTTAACGGCCTGTATTTACCAATAAATACGTCAAAATAGAAGAAATATTAAAAGTGCAATAAGTATAACAACAACAATAATTCAATAACTTTTATTACTATTATATATATATTTATTTATTTATTTAGCAGTAATTATTATATAATCATTATTGTTATTGTTATTATATCGCTTTTTATATAAACTAATTGCTTGTTTTATAATCAGCTTGATAAGACGTAGCCTAATATGTTGCTTCTTTAAATGGATATCGTGCACGAGATGAACATCTTAAAATCCACAATAAACAGTCGCACATGTTCGGAAACTGACTCGATCATGCGTTAAACCGCGCTCCGAGCGCTATTCGGGAAGCCAGACCATGTCGAAATACCCCCATTCCAACCATTCTCAAGCCAAGAGTTTATTTTCACATAGCCTAAAAGACCTTCAGTGAATCCGCAGACATTTGGTATTGTCAGAGATAAATTTTCCTACATAATAACTTTATGTAATATGTTTGATAAAAGGTTTAAGGGATGTGAGAATCCAGATTTTGTCAAAGCCCGTCACAATCAGATATTTCGCCTACACATGAGCCTCCAGTACAAGCCCATTCCGCCCTGGTGGATGGATGATGGGTAAGGATGTGAAACAGCACGGTTCACCAAAACACCGCAGAAGATACCGCACCCGTCTGATAAACAACTAACGGCACTGTATTAATATTTGAAACATACGTTTACAAATCACCAATCGGATTCTCACAGCAACAACAACAACAACATCAAAAACTGCAATAATAATAATAGGTACAATTTCAGGGTATAATTACAGGGTATTTACATAGTAACTTTACAGGGTAATTTAGGTTGATAATTTAGCAAATGATATAAAAGGTAAACTCTTAAAGCGAACGGAGAGCAATTGCGAGACATATGTTCAGATAGCCTAGCACACGAATATTACGTGAAAATTTGAGTATTCGTTTATGCACAGTGCACACATTGTTACAATGAAGCACGCGCACTTCAAAGGCAAGTTTGAAACGCAACCCATCCGCTTAGGACTGTGTTTCATGACCTACTTGACCGCTGTTGATGTTTAAAGAGTGGACGGTTATCAGAACAAAAGAGTAAGACAAGGTTCCTCTGCCTGCGTGTGATGAAAATATATCCATCACAGCCTGTCAGTCACAGTTGAACATAATTCGGTGTGCATGGAGGCTATTTCATAAATTCGGGGCCCTTCATATCTTCATGAGATATATTTAGAACGAACTTATGTGAAAAGAGCAATGCATGAGGCAACTGAACACAAAAGAAATATGTCTGCTAAAAATAGGTTGAAGTATGTTCTAGGAAAGAAGGCAAGTCACTCTTGGAATGGGATCAACTTCTAAATGGTTCGCTACAAAGGGACCGCAAAGAAATTTACTAAATCTCTCCCGGCATAGTCTCAAGGGAAGCGAAGGGCACAGAAAAAGTTAATCTTGTAGTGCATCGTGCGGCAAACTGCAGCTCGTGGCGCTACGTTACCGTTACCGTTGATCTGAGTGGATTTCCCTTTTCGTTTGTGATGTCATTAATTTAATTAGAAATCACACGTGGAGCGTCAGACATAATTACACAATTGAAACGTTTTAGGGTACATAAATATATAGTATGCTAGGCCTCTGTAGATGTCGGTGCAAAAATAATCCTGAATAAAATTTTTTCAGTTTTCTTTTTTGAGTCTTCTTGGAATATTCGGAATAAATTATTGGTCTGTTTAGAAATTTAGAAATTATTTAAGCCTGGATTCTGAAAATGGCGTGTTTCGCACTTTTGTTGTCTGATAACCAGTTTTACAAATATAGGCTACTGTAACCATGTCTATAGCCTTTTGGAAGGTTTTGTCCTGGATTTTTATAGTCACCATTTTTTTCCCTAAAAAGCTCCAGATTGGTGTTTATTCTAATGAAGTACGATAATGAATTCTGATGATTTTAACGAAATGTAAGCTTTGAAAGAAAACTTTATTTTAATTGCATTCTTATAGATTGGAAGCCCCCAGAAAACGTTATAGTCAAGCAATCTAAGCACATGTTAAAGCCTATATACCTGTTTTATTGCTGAATTGGTTTTAGATGTTTAGATGTTTTTGAAGGCGTTATTAGAGCGAACGTCAGCGTGTGCGTTTGAAGGGAAGTGACGTCAGTCGTGTTGCGGAAGTTGTTGGTGTGTATGCGGAAGTGGCGATATTGGTGTTTGTGCTGTGGATGCAGCGTGAAGCGATGAATAAAAGTGTCGCAGCGAGATCAAGATAATCCTGGTGAAGTAAGACCAACACACCGCACACCCGCGGGCACCTGTACATACAGCGAGCAGCATTTCTCCGTGTCGGGGGGCTCGTCTCGCTAACTAGTCAACACTAGCGAACTATAGGGCAGCTAGCTGCCTTCTCCAGTGTAGTGAACATGGTGAACATAGTGAACATGGTGAACCCGTAATGAGACCGGTAGGTAAGTAGCTACACGGTCCGCTACACGACCGGGGTTGGTGAACGTGAAGCGCCTTCACTACCAGTACTGCCCGGTTCCTCGCCCGTTGGCCGGGTAACTGTCGCTAGGTCGCTATCTCTGCTGTGACGTGTTATGTGTACAGGAAAACGTGGTGACGTCACTAATCGATTACCACAAATGAGTGTGTACTATCCCAAACCTTTTGCTGACGTTTTAGTTATTAATGTTAATCTAAGCATCTCATTAATATCAGTTAATCAATACCATAGAAAATATGTTCACTGGAGTGCGAGTGTCTTGAAGAAAGTTATAAATAAAGATGTAGTAATAATAATAAGCTGTTAAATTGTACTGATAAGTTGTAATTGTCCTATCTTACCACTATTATGTAGTTGTACACATAGAGATACACTCTTATGTGGCTAACTTGTTTGTCTAAGTCGTGTGTGTTATACTGTGTCAACACCTACTAGCTACATAGACCTCCTTTAGTAATCTTTTAACTCAGGCTGAAAGCACTTTTACAGTTGTGAGAAAAAAAGCCTGGATTGCCTTGGTTTCTGAATGAAAGCCTCTTAAAATACATTAATTAAAATCTTCACTTCATCTGAGTAAGTAAATTCTCAGATGAAAAGTAAATACATTGTTTTTTGTTCATATTTACTGAGCAAATGGTTTTAAGGTTGTTAAAAATCTCAAGAAAACTGTTTCCTGAATAGGTTGGTACTGTGAAAATAGCTTTTAGCTATTAAAAAATAAAATGTGGAATTTCTAATGTTTGTTAACTCCTATGAAACCAACAATTACACATACTGTATCACTTGTCTTCATCTCTTGCACTTTAGATCACAGGTAGATTTCCCTAACATTTTGTTTCAGAATGTCTTTACATTTACATTTACATTTACATTGTCTTTACAACTTTACATTTATTGGTCCCACGGGTGTTTCTATTCATCCAGGCCCTGAGTACTTTCACCCCCTTACACCGCCTCTGCCCTGAATAAAACCTGGGGTGAGGGTTTTTTCTGATAGTGCTGCCTAGTTGTGGTAGTCTGTCAGATGTTCATATGGTGTCATGGTCCTAGATGTTGACATATTGTCCATGTATGACTAGAGCAGATTAAGCCATTTATTCAGTGTTGATGACATCTGAAATTATAAATTTGTTAAATGTATTATTATGACCTTTTTGTTTGACAGTAGGTTTCGTTGGCTGACTGTCTAAGTGGTGACCTGCTAAATACATTTAGAGCTTCATAACATAGAGCTTCATAACATAGAGCTTCATAACATAGCTTTTGCATTCTGTCTGATGTACTGACTTTTTAGTTTTATAAATATTTTTCAATTTTAGTTCATTTCTGTCAGCTTTGGGTAGTCGAGACTTTATCTGGAATCCAATTATTTAAATGTAATGCACCGAGTACTAAGTGATAAACAAATATATATTCATCTACTATTTAGATCAAATAAGTTCCTATGTCAATGAATGTCCACAGACTTTCTTGTTGTGTGTGTGTGTGTGTATGCATGTAGGGCTATTCAGGAGTATTCAGGATGCTGGAGTCTTATGTCACCCCACTGTTGATGAGCTATGTGAACCGCTACATTAAGAACCTGAAGCCGTCTGACCTCCAGCTCTCCCTGTGGGGTGGAGATGTGGTGCTGAGCAAGCTGGACCTCAAACTGGATGTTCTTGAGCAGGTGAGACTTGCACTGTAGTCCTTCATCGTGGCTTCAGATCTGGAGTAATGTTTTGTGGATTATGCCTGCTAGGTGGAGCAGCAGGTTGTTGAAGCTCTTGTCTAAGCTGTGTTTAGTCCCCATCAATCTTATATTGGGAAGTCTGCTGTTTGTCTTTGTGCCTGTGGAACCCCCCGAGTTCTTGGTGTCTCGTTCTGTTTTGCGTCTTCCTTTGTCCTGCGTCGTCTTCGGACCTAAAATGCAGCATCTCCAGCTTAGAGATGTCAGTGCATGGTGAAACCTCCTCAGATGTGCTCTGTCGTCCCCCCCCCCCCCCCTCCACTCTTCAAGCCCGTCACTGTTTCTCAGAGAATTGAGTTGAAGTGTTGGTTTTGGTCTGAGGAGCAGGAAGCGTTCCTCTCTGTGCGTGCGTCGTCAGGGATCACAGACTCTCGGGGCTGCAGAGAGAGCAGTGTTTCATCTCCAACCACAGTCAGATTCCTCCTTTGCTCTGTATCTGTCAGCTGACATGAGGCCTACTTAGATGGATTTGCTAGAATATTTGCTTTGCTTTGTTATTTGGGGTACAGTGGCTTTTGCATTTGTAATATCTGGAACCAATCACTCTGCCATGTTGTGAGAATATTTTGCTTCCCAAGAGTGGCCGAAGCTGCTCTTAGAGATCTGACACACACACACGCACACACGCACGCACGTATCCATACATGCATGAACACACACACCCCCAACAGCAACAGAACTGCTTATTGAAAGCAGCTTGTATCCTCCCACACTGCGAGTAAAGCTCTTGTTTGGAAGTCTGCTACTAATGCAATCCTGAAATCATGACAAAAATTTAGTAAAAACTTCAGAGAGCGTCTTTATAGCCTGCAGAGTGGATGCTATGTTTAATCTGCGTAGGGATCATTAGGAATTCTCGTAAGAGGAGTTTGAGTGAAAGACTTTGGGCTCTTGCACAGTTGAGCTATAAATTCAAGCAAGTGCTTCATTCAGTGTGAGTCTGATTGGGAGCGTTTGGCAGGGCCTGTTTGGGACCTGCAGCAGCGAGTGTGTTTATGTGTGTAGAGTCTGATTGGGAGCGTTTGGCAGGGTCTGGTTTGGGACCTGCAGCGCTGTGTGTGTAGAGTCTGATTGGTAGTGTTTTGGCAGGGACTGGTTGTGAGACTTGCAGCAGTGTTTTTGGAGTCTGATTGAGAGCATTTGGATGGAATTGGTGTGAGACCTGCAGCTGTGTTTGTATGTGTAGTGTCTGATTGAGAATGTTTGGCAGAGCCTGGTGTTGGGCCTGGAGCAGTGTTTGCATACAGTCTGATTTGGAATGTTTGGCAGGGACTGGTGGGAGACCTGTAGCAATGTATTGGGAGTCTGATTGGAAAGGGTCAGGTGCGCGGCCTGGAGAATTGTCTGTGTGGAGTCTGATTGAGAGCATTTGGCAGGGATTGATGTGGGACCTGCAGCTGTGTGTGTGTGTGTGTGTGTGTGTGTGTGTCGTGTGTGGTGGAGTCTGGTTGGGCCTGGTGTGGGGCCTCTAGCAGTGTTTGTGGAACCTGTTTTGGGAATGTTTGGCAGGGCCTGGAGCAGTGTGTGTGTGGAGTTTGTCTCTCTAAAAGCTGCATGTGTGTGTGGAGTTTGTCTCTCTGAGAGCGGTGTGTGTGTGGAGTTTGTCTCTCTGAGAGCAGTGTGTGTGGAGTTTGTCTCTCTGAGAGCAGTGTGTGTGGAGTAGGGCTGCCACAAACGATTATTTTAATAGTCGACTAATCACCGATTAATTTTTACGATTAGTCGACTAGTCGGATTGTACGTTAATTGAATATAAAACATACAGCTTATCACACTAGAAATTCAACTGCTATTATATAACCATCATTAGATTTCAGCTATAACTAAAAATAAAAACAATTAAGATCATAGTTCATTAAACCTTTAATGAAATATGCAGCTTGTTGCAACAAACAATTATTAAAATAAGGATAAGGCACTGCCTTAAAAAACACAAAAATGAATAGGCCTACATTAATAAAGAATTTTTCTTTAGGTTTTTCTTTCTTTCATTAGTCTCTGGCATCAAACTTCGCTACATTTAAATCAAATTAGGTAGGGACCTGAAACTAAGGAGTTATTCACAAAAATAAAGTTTTGGTCTCACTGACGTTTACAGAAAATACACGTATGCGTGCTAAGGCTAATTAAACCAATCGCCATCACTAATGTTAACTTTTACAGTTACCACGATAAGCAGGGGTTGCCAACTCTCACGCATTGAGAGTGAGACACACGCATTTGACCGTCTTCACACGCTCACACACCACACATCCGATATCTCACGCCGAAAAAAAAAGTTGGCAACCCTGCGATAAGTAAGTACTAAGTTAACGCTCTGTTTATGGTAACTTTAGCAGCTAACGAGCAATTTAGATGACAGAGATGACGGTCCCTATTCATCGTTGTCACAAGTAGCCACAACATGCTTCAGGTACGTGGTTGTGCTGCCGTGGAAGGCAAGTTCTGCCTTGCAGATATTGCACGCGTTTCGGAACCCGACTACGGAAAATGATCCCGCACTTTTGAGTTCCGTAGCCGGGTAGCCACGATACCAGAACCTGTCTGTATAACGTCCTGGGATGTCGTCAACTGTCTACCCCGGTTTCCACTAAACTGCGCATGTGCGTCAAGGACAGAAACGCAGACCGCAGCAGAGTGGAAACTGTCGCAGCAGTTTGGAGAGAAAAAAAAACGACGCATCGGACTAATAAATTAGTCGTCGACTATTTTAGTAGTCGACATAGTCGTGACTAGTCGACTAATCATGGCCAGCCCTAGTGTGGAGTTTGTCTCTCTGAGAGCGGTGTGTGTGGAGTTTGTCTCTGAGAGTGGTGTGTGTGTGGAGTTTGTCTCTCTGAGAGCGGTTGTGTGTGTGGAGTTTGTCTCTCTCTGGAGAGCGGTGTGTGGAGTTTGTCTCTCTGAGAGCGGTGTGGTGTGTGTGTGGAGTTTGTCCTCTCTGAGAACGACGTGTGTGTGGAGTTTGTCTCTCTGAGAGCGGTGTGTGTGGAGTTTCTCATCCCAGAACAGCTCACAGCCACATAAATTACTCTCCTCATGCTCTCTCAAGCAGCACAAATCCACCACACTATGATTCATTTTGCCTTTATTGTAATGAGAAACAGCGTTATTTCTCTCCGCTATGTGTCTGTTGCCTTTTATCTTTTACTCTTTTTCACAGCACAAAGCTATGACTTATGGTCCATTGTGTGTGTGTGCTGTGTGTGTGTGTGTGTCGTGTGTGTGTTTTCTGTGAATGTGTTGTGTGTGGTTGCTAGGAGCTAAAGCTTCCTTTCACATTCCTGAGTGGTCATATCCATGAACTGCGCAGTCCATGTTCCATGGGACCAAGCTGAGCTCGGGAGTCCGTGGTCATCACCATCAACACCATGGAATGCATCCTCAAGCTGAAGGACGGAGCTCAGGTCAGTCCCTCACACACACACCCCCACACTCCACCTACCCCACCCCACCCCCGACCCCCACCTCCACCTACCCCACCCCTCCCCCCACCTACCCCACCCAGCCTGTAGTACAAACATCACTAACATCTTAGGATGTCCATCTCCTTTCCCTGCTCTTCAGTCTGACTCTAAATTGACATGACCTGCAGGACAGTGATAAATGACCAGCTAACGAGCCTTCTGGGTATGCAGCAAGGAGCTCTCCAGCTTCCTTCGTGTGTTCACCTCTTCCATAAAGTAATGGTCACACGTTTGGAACAAGTCTCTTCAGAATGGGCTTGACTTTAGTGTAGATCATATATCTTACAAAAGACCTGATTTACAGGGCCCCTCACTACTGTGTGAGAGCGTGAATTTGATTATTCTGGGTGCAGGGGGTACGTAAGATGATTCTGTGTGTGTGTGTGTGTGTGTGTGTGTGTGTGTGTGGTGTGTGGTGTGTGTGAGGAGAAAGTAAGAGGAGTATCCTCCATGGTTTCTGTACTGTGCTGATGTGAGTTGGACATACACAGCGGTGCCTTCATTACTACAGTAGTTATGATCATCAGAAAAGTACCCGAAGCTGAACAAACACATCAAACCTCAATCAGACACTCCTTAAATCAGCTACACAATTATGCACTCAGGCAGTTTGGATTTATGCGTTGCGACGCTCTGGGGGAGCAGGAGCAGAGTACAGACGCTGGCACCCACTGGAAGCTGTGCTCCTCTCCGAGCCCCGAGATCGAAAGCTCTTCTTGTTGTCACAACCGCAAATGTGCTGGGTTCTCTCTGAAATCAGAACCGCTTTGTCGTCGCACAGCTGGAATCTGTATGGCAAAAGCCAATCGC
>NW_027506975.1:394310-396145 GCF_052324685.1 Brachyhypopomus gauderio | reverse complement strand
GAGAGAGAGAGAGAGAGAGAGAGAGAGAGAGAGAGAGGAAGAGGGAGAGAGAGAGAGAGAGAGAGAGGGAGAGGGAGAGGGAGAGGGAGAGGGAGAGAGAGAGAGAGAGAGAGAGAGAGAGAGGAAGAGGGAGAGGGAGAGAGAGAGAGAGAGAGGGGGGGGGGGAGAGAGAGAAAGAGAGAGAGAGAGAGAGAAAGAGAGAGAGGGAGGGACAGAGAGAAAGAGAGAGAGAGAGAGAGAGGAAGAGAGAGATAGAGGGAGGGACAGAGAGAGAGGGAGATAAAGGAGCAGGGAAAGGGAGAGAGTGGGGAGATAGAGATGGAGAGAGAGAGAGAGAGATATGTACAGAGTGAGGTAGGTAGAACTGAATGAATGTGAACTCCACTTTAACCACATTGCATGTGTGTGTACAATAGCATTAACTCGCCGTTATAATTTCAGCCTTTGCTGTATTAGATCTCTCTCTCTCTCTCTCTCTCCCCCTCCCTCCCTCCCTCCCTCCCTCCCTCAAGGGGGTCCACAGGCTGAGAACAACCAGAACACACCCACTCCACTGGCTCAAAGCCCATTGGCTCTCTGTGCTGTCCGTCAAGCCTCCTGCCTCCTCCATGCTACAGTTTACTCAGTCAGTATGCAAAAATTGAGGTGTGTACATACGAACATTGAAATGCGTCCCAGTTCGTGTTGTGCCTGGGGTGACTGGGGAGGACAATATACACAACGCAGCTGAACAGACCAGGACACTCGGGTCCTTAATCGCACCGCGTCACCCCACATTAAAGCGTGAAGCTCAACAGATCAAACACCACTTGGATATTTGGCTAGATGAACCTGCCCATCCCAGCATGAGGGCGTGGTGTTGCGCCACAGAACAGCCACACCCGAGATTTACCACCGTAGCAAACGCAGTCTAGGTGCGCTGGCCACGGTCAACATGGCGGCTCTCGGTTCCACTCTGAGCTCCGCCGACATTCGAGAAGGTCTGGAAGTAGCAGCTCGCACGAACCCCGCGTATGTTTGGTTATTTCTCCAGCAGTGCGTGCCAGAGTAACTCCCAGAGCACCGCAGGCGGCTGAAAGAAAATCCTAAAGGAAACAGTGTGTGTGTGTGTGTGTGTGTGTGTGTGTGTGTGTGTGTGTCACGTGCACTTCATGCGGGTGCATGAGCGCGCGTGTGTGGGCAAATGCAAGTGTGTACGGTGTGTGTGTGTGTGCTGGAATCTGAGAGTCTGACGACGCATGGCACCCTACGTTCTTTCATTCTACACTCTCGTTCTTTCCTCCTCCTTCTCTCTCTCTCTCTCTCTCTCTCTCTCTCTCTCTCTCTCTCTCTCTCTCTTTCTGGCTGTCTCTCAGGGAGGGTTCTGATAGGCGATCAACATCCTCCATCACTGCCGAGGAGACATCAAAACCGAGACGAGACGAGACGACCCACTAAACTGGGCCTCTACGGCGAGTGCTGGAGGCTCCAACCCTCTCACATCCCGGGAGGGAAAGTTTCAGGCTGCAGAGAGAAACTCTCCACTCCACACGACGTCCTCGGCCCATTTCTTTTTTTTAACCTGCAATTATTTGTAATTGTGGCGTGCTGGGCCAAGCTCGTTGGCGACGGTGTGTACCGAGGGGCCGTGTTTTCATCAGGACCTCGTGAGGTAAAACCGCACAGCCGGGTCCAGACCCGGGGCTAGTTGCCCGGAGATGGAAAACAGGCTATTTTTAGCGTGACTGGCAGGCACTGCGAAAGCAAATCAGTGGAAGTGGAGGAGGCAGCTGTTCAGAGCACTGCCCACTGATCCCGGGTCAGCTCCCAGACTCTACACTCAACTATGCTGCTTT